>NW_006263542.1:377612-383005 GCF_000469605.1 Apis dorsata | reverse complement strand
GTGTGCATGTGTGGGGAGGGGTATACGAGCCCCATTGCCGGCTCGTCAGCTCGTCGCTCGTTACTCCATAACTCACTTTGCTTGCATACACGCCGACCGCGCGCTCGCTCGTCTCTATTCCACCAATGTGTGTCTCTTCCACGCTCGATTGACGCTCCTTTTTAAGCTTCTTCGCCCGCTTTGAGGGATTTCACACCACTATCGCGAACTTTGTCCGCGAATAGAAACCTGTTTAATGATGTACCGCCTGTGCAATTGGTTCGCTGCACGAGCATGACTCATTGCCGTACGTACGAGATCCCGAGATACCCTTGAGAAATTAGCAAACTTCAACCCTCCATTACGGCGGAGGTAACGAATCTGTTACGATGCAACGTGTGTCGCAATTAACCACGCGGTACAATATAATCTGCGAGGAAAGAGTTATCGTTTTCTTTCAGGGCGCGGTCTTCTTCTTGGAGAAAATGTTGCTCAAATGTCGATCAGAATGCAGGCCTTCGTCATCAAGGGGGATTCACCGGAGGGGAGCGCCTCGAGGCGTCGCGTAATTCAATCGATCGTTTTCCCGTCGCGATCTTCGCGAATCTCGTTGATAAACGATAGAGAAAATCGTATATATCATCCTTTCCACGAGATACGTGTATTCTCCACTTGGGAACGCGTGTGTTCGCCACCACAGTGTTGTTATCGGCCGACATCATCTTTGATACACGTGTGGTTTTTACGACTCTGAACGTGACACGTCCGACTTCTCATCTTTTTTTTAACATATCACGCTGTTACCACGATAGGAATCGCGTAATTTTTACCCTTGCAAGGTCGTATGAATATTTTATCGAGGGACTTCCTTTGTCGCGATAAGTGGACGAAAACGGTTCTCCCTTCCCCGTGCATACGAATCACGGACAGAACAATCGAACCATCGACCGATTGTGCCCCATGTCGTATGAAAATAAAACTAACGCTTTGTCATCGTGCAATATATAATATTCGCCCGTTGTCCACAATGATATTCGAGGAAACGTCTCTACGTATAGATCGAAGTAACGAAAGGAGGAAGATGAATTATGATCGTTCAAAATGATCATATTTGTACTGATTCTCATTTGAATTCTCATTGAGAATAAAATTAACGATGACCTCTTTAAATTTTATTTCCAATTAGTTTCGAATGAAAAATTGATTCGATCTGATGATATTCAATCCATTCCCATCGTTATTTTCGCCAAACATTCCTTTTCCTTTTTCTTCGTCGCTCATTTTTCCAAACGAAATCGGTATCGATTGTCGCGTGCTCAATTCGGATTTAACAAGGAAAACTCGGTAAGTCGAGAACGGGGTCATGGGAAAGCCAGATGGCGAGTTCTAATGCCCGCACGTTTCGTCCCGTGTGTCTCTTTCTCTCCTCCGCTCTTTCTTCTCCGTCCGTGCACACCCACCGCGCCACCGCAGGAACATGGAACCGCGTGTACGCGAGAACAGGAAGTGAACTAGGGTGGTGGTCAGTTGGAGGGTGGAGCGTAACATGACTTAAGGACGTGGACAAACGCAAGGACAAACGCGCGTGCGGTGCACGAGATCGGGGTTTGCGAATCGTAGGGGACGTACGCGTTAAAGAGAATCGTAATCACTTGGTTGACGATTAATGAGAAGAGAGAAGGAACATCTTGTAACTCGAGCATCGCGTACAATGATTCAAAATGAATTTGATTACC
Source organism: Apis dorsata (assembly GCF_000469605.1). NCBI lineage: Eukaryota > Metazoa > Arthropoda > Insecta > Hymenoptera > Apidae > Apis > Apis dorsata. The sequence continues at coordinate 381,290 of NW_006263542.1, read as the reverse complement.
TTGAAAAAACTAATTAATACCGTGTAAATCTGAAGTTACGAATAGAAAGAAGAGAGGAGTCTCCATTATCTCTCAAGCCACATATTATGGAGTCTGGATATCTGGTTTCATTGCTGATAATTCGAGATTTACTTTACACCTCTCTTGGTTACTGATTAGCAGCAGTCGATGTCGGTTGATAATAACGATAACAACATTCTACGTAGAAACGATTATCGCGTGTGTAAGATAACTCGAGTAAGGTTTGCGGAAGCTGACTACGCTCGAAATGGGCAACGCAGTTGCAACTAGGATAGGAACGTTAGCACAGTTGCGCAAAGGCTTAAGGCAAATGTACGATTACTGGCAGCGTTGCCGAGCTTGTTAATTGTCCTGGTGGGAATTCGAATTTCCTCGGTCAGAGCGGTAGTACTACTTTGGGGTGGTTACCGCTGCGGAAACTCCTGTGTTCCTTCTGACTTACGCGTCTCTTACCGTGTCCGACAAATGTTTCTCGTGGATCGAGGAGATTCTCACATTTAGATTTTTTAATATTCCAGCTTTCGAATCCGATCCTTTTTCGAGGCGAGAGATTGAAAATCCTGTTTGCGCAAACGAAATCGAATAACGGCACTCGGACTCGTTATTCGAGGAAGCGATACACTCGGTAACTCGGCCGATAAAATAAATCGCGAGTGTTCTTTCTTTCTCTCGCTGGGATGGGATCGTGAAACTCGAAGAAACTCGTAATTTTTCAGGGAGTGCGCTCTCGATGGGGGCGCCCTATTCACGAGGGTGGTCACGAGTCGTACGTTAGAGTCGTTCGCTAAGTCGTTTATACTCGAAGGGTAGAAACCATCTCTTGTGCTCTCTCCCTTTCTCTCTCACTTCCTGTAGTTTCGATGTTTCGTTGGCCATTGGCGTCCTCGCGAAGAATAGGAACGATTTCGACGATGCACGTGTACAAAGAGAAAGAGAGAGAAGCGGGCGTGCTCGCTGGATAAAACCACACCCTTTCGCCCTGACTTTCGTGGCTTTCTGCGGTGCATTTGCGGCCAGGCCGGCTCTACCTTCCCGTTCAGCAGCGCAATTTCAAGTTAATGGCCGTATTGCGAATTCGGTGTCTCTTGGGTGATTCGTGCGGCGTCTTTCTCTGCCAAGAGTCGAAGAAACACTGGCAGGTTTATGTAACAGCGAACGTGTTGTTACGATTGTTGGATTTAAAGGATTCCAATTTCGATTTCAGATAGCGATAGATTTCAAAGCTTAGTTTGCTTTTGTCGTTTATTGTTCGAGGCAAGGAATTTGAGGAGATTGATATTTCGAGCTGTTAAGAATTAATCGAACACAGCCAATCGTGCAAATAATTCCCATCGCTTATAACTACTTTATTTATTTTTCAACGTCTCCTTTCGACTCGTCATCGACGAGTTCCCATCGAAACGTTGGACGAGTTGTCTACGAGTCGAAAAACGAGGCCTCGAAACGATTATCGAACCCGAGTTTTCAACAATTCGTATAAATTTTACAATCGAATCGTTCGATAAGGAGGTCTTAATTGAAGTTACTCGCGTAAAATTCCGCCATCCACTTGCGTGGAAAACGCCAACAGCCAACCATCGTCGCCAACTTCCCTATTACACCTCGCAATCTCGTTTCAGCTTTTCCATGGATACGTTTGCCCGCGGTACCGTTCCCAGGGGTAACATTGTCTAGATTACCGAGTGGAGTTAGCTAACCTCCGTGAGAGGCTCCCCAAGCAGGGCGCGAGGACATTGTAATTATGTATTCTCGTTGCTCGCATCTGGGACCCTTGGCGGCCAAGTTACGTCCCTGGTCCCGTGTACACGGGCTACTTGTGCGTGCCGGTTTGTGTGCAAACCCGCGTGTTAGTCTTTCCGACATCCCCTTCCGCGATCCCAACCATCTCCACTTCCATCCTTTTTTCTCGCCCTTCCTCACACCTCTCTTGCTAAACTTGCTCCTTTCCTAACCTAATACGGTCTGTCTCTACATCCGAGCCTCGTCCTTCAAAATTCATTTCACACGTATGCATCGAAGATTCGTTCAGTTGATTACGTGAAACTTGGTTTTTCTATATCGCGTAATTTAATCCATTTCCTCGTCTCGAGCCGCGGCCGTTTCGAGTAATCTCTCTATCCTCGTTGAATGTACGGGCTATTCAAAGTTCCCGCGCTACCGGCGATAATTCTTTCTACGAAGAATCGATTATCCACGGTTCGCCAGGTCTCGATATAGATAACAGGAATGGTACACACATGTGAAAGTAATATTATTACCCGCCACGTCTAGGAAGCGGGCGGACTGGGTGTCTTGACCCAACCCGTTCGATCCTTTCCATTCCCGTTTTCGATCCGTGGTCACAAGCGGAGGTCCCAGTCTTGCGCAATCTGCACGCTTATCTCGTGCACCATACGTCAAGCGCAGCGGTGTCGGTGCCGTGTTTTTCTCCATTTTTCCTATCCCGCTTTTTGCCCGCTGACCTCGTGTACCTGTCCAACCGTCGGTTATCCACCGACTTTTTCCCCTCTCCGTCGTATTTCCTTTTACCGATTGTTCTCTTTATTCCTTTTTTTTTCCCCGCTTTTATACCAGCCATTCGATTCCTCTGCGTCTGTTCAACGCGGGTTTCGAAGCCGTGGCTCGAAAGTGGGAATCGAATTAAAAATTAGTCCGATGGAAAATATTCGAAAGTGGATGAACCTCGATCAATCTCGGTGTCCCGATCATTCTTTGTCATCAAACGAACACGATAATATGAGTCGAATATATGAATGCTCACAGATACGAGAGAAATGAAAGTGGATCGAGTGAAACTGAAAAAAAAGACGAAGACGGTTCTCGTGGCGGAAGGAAACGCGGCGAGATTGATACTTTTTTCCGTTCATTTAAAAAGAGGGGGTAGTAAACGTTTAGAAAACGTATCGGTACAACGATTCCAACCAGTGAACCGAAATATAATAATCCATCGACGAGGGGATCGTGCCATTGGGAAACGAACAGGGACGTATTGGAGGTGGAGGGGAGCGGGAGAGCGATCGTCCAATCGATCTACCCACGTCGGCGTCGTGGAAACAAGTATCGCCTCGTAAAACGGAGCTTATCCGCAAAATTCTAATATTTATTCATACCCACGCTGGTGGCGTCGGTGGTGCTGGTCGACCGGGCGGAAAAGCGTTCTCGAAATCCCCGGAGGGACGAAAAGTGGATGGCAGGATTACCCTTTTCTATAAGGCATAACCAGTCAGAGGCTCATGTACATATATATATATGTATGTATTTATATGTACATATATGGATGGATATAGGATGATTCACTTGAGAGTACCTACAGGTAAAGTATAATCGTAGAGGAATGGCAGAAGATGAGGAAAGAAATGGTGGAAAAAGCAAAATTGGCGAAATTACAGCAAGAGTTGAAGGAAAAGAAGAAGAAGAAGAAGAAGAGATGTAGAAAAAAATATAATTTACTGCTAAATGGTCACGCGTCCGAAGTTTATCGAATCGTTTCAAGCTTCCCCCTTTCCTCTTCCTCACTCGAGCACCACTGCTCCAAGTCACTACCCCTCCTCCCTTATTCGTACTCTCCCTTATTCATCTTCTTCCACGAGCCACGAGTCAGCAGATCCGACGCAACCCCCTTGTATTCTCGCAATAAACTTCCATCGGCCAGGCTTG
>NW_006263542.1:370630-377382 GCF_000469605.1 Apis dorsata | reverse complement strand
GGCTGGCGGAGCGGGCCGATTCCTTTGTCACCCCCTCTGTCAAACCTCGCCGAGAATAAGGGAGACACGAGGAGGAGGAGGATGAGGATGAGGGGGAGGAGAAACGATGGGGGAGGTCGAGAGGCCTCGCGAGACCGTTTCCAACCTGAGAGAGAGCCGAAATTGCTCGTCCCACCGCCGATTGCACATCCCCGCGATCTTCTCCCCGTTTTCATGAATTTCCTTGACGTCTGCTTGGAATTATAATCAGCGGTGGAACGCTTTATCACGGTTTATCCCGCGGCGGGAGTTAATCGTGGCGAACAGCAGGATCGATGGAGAAGAGTGCCTGATGAAACCTTGGCCGAACACAGATATTCTCCCTGTGCACAGCGGGGATGAGAAGGATTTTCTTGCCCTCGATGTTGCGCCCGAGATCGAGTTACGGGGTGATTCTTCCCTAAGTAGTTGCCTCTCTCTGGGTGCATCCATCCACGCGTTACGAAACAATGAAAAAACGAGAGGAAGAGGAGAGAAAAAGAGATAGAAAAAGAGACGCTTTTGATTCTAGTCGGGATTGTTGGTGAAAACGTAGCGTCGAAGACGGAGAAAGGAACGAACGGATCCTCATTGTTCGATGAGGAGGCCGGCTGTCTCGTCGCGCGTTCTGTCTACCTGGCTGGTGGATATAATCGAGGCGAAAGAACGCGGGGAGAAGCCGTCGAAGATTGTCGACGAAACCTACGTTATAACGAAAATTGTCTAAAGGTCTGCACTCGGGGGGTATGAAATAACACACCTCGTTGGCTGCGGTTCACAAGTTGGAGTTCGTCGGCCATGTAACGCGCCGCGTCTCGTCTGTTCTTCAGACTCTTCTCCCTCCCTCCCTCCCTCCCTGTCTAGATTCTTCTTCGATCCTAGCGCGTTTTTATAAGATACGTGAAACGTTCCTGGCATGGGTGCACGCTCTGAAAAGATTCCGTATAACGATTTCCTCTGTCGAGTGTCGGGCGGAGTGGAGAACGAGAGAGGGAGAGTACGATAAAGGGAGAAAGGACACTCGGATTAAACGAAATATCCTCGTCAGGCTCGTCCGAAATCGCTTTCCGGCCCATTGCTCCGTCGTTTGCGCGGCTACCGGAAGAACTCGGTTTTAATTGGGCGGAAGGGACCGATAAGGAAGGATCTGTCTATCTGATTATCGGACGTACGCGTTCGCTGTCCGTTTTTTTTTTTTTTTTTAGAATGATACTCGAAAATTTTTCGTGCATTCGATGGAACACGAGAGAGAGAGAGAGAGAGAGAGAGGAGGAGGAGGAGGAAGAGGAGGAGAAAAAATGAAAAAAAGAAGGCTGTGAAAATAAGCGAAACGAAAGAAAAGGAAGAAGAGGAGAAACGGAAATATGGAAATCGTAGCACGACGCTCACCCACGAATCCTTTTCCCTCTCCTTCTTGCACCATTTTTTTCCTCGGTCACAGCTCCCATGATTTCTCTCTCACGCACGTTGCGGTCAAGTTTTAATTAAACGTCGATAGGAATAAAAAATACGCGTCCCGGTCGTCCGGTTATATTTCAACCCTCCGGTCCGTGCACCCGGTCTCATAGTGATGAATGCCCCTTCCAGCTGATATATACATCGCGGGTCGTAGGTCGATGGAGGTGTATCGGTGCGGGCAGAAGCGGCTGCCATCAAGTGGCTGCTTCTTCGTTATCGTCAAAAAATTTGCCAGGCTGACACGTCGGCCTGATTAACCATTAAAGTTAATTTGCGGTTGACTGGCGGCATCTTTCGGGAGCATCCTCCAGGCGTCCCAGAGGGGGATCTCCTCTGAAAGAGCCGCTGCCACCGTGAGAGAGGACATTTATGATGAATTGGAAATCGATCAACCCCCGGTGGTAAATTAATCAACGGGGTAATCGAGTCGGATCTTTCATAAATCATGGCCCGTCGACTGGAAGGGTCGTGCTCCAATTCGAGTCTCTTGACGGAAATTCGCTCTTTAAAAATTTCCGAGATCCATCCTTCTTTCCCTCCAACTCCTGCCCCGGGTACATCATACCCACCCCATCGATTGTCCCCGGCCGATCGAGGACGCGTGACGCTCGAGGAATTTCGTGGATTAAACTCACACCGCCTTTTCCTCCATTTCGTTCAATCGGAGGCAACCGGTGTTTGAGGATTCTCTCACGCCTTATTCCCCGCGTCCGACGCGTCGCCATTTCGTGGCACAATGCGACGCGAGATTCGAGAGACTTTAACCCGGGACGAAGAGAAGAAGAGTACGAAAAAGCCGCTCGAAGAGAGACGCTGAGAGTGTTGAGAAGTTGAAGACGAAGAGATGGGAAGGGAAGGAAAGGAAAGGGAAGGAAAGGAAAGGGAAGGGAAGGGAAGAGAAGCGGTTTCGTTGTTGTCCCCGTCCACGTCGTCTTCCTCGTCTCGTAGACTGTAGGGACGAAGGAAGCTCGGTGAGAAACGACGGAGCAAAATAAAACGTCGTCGTTCTATGCGACGCCTTTTTTTTTTTTTTTTTGCGACGGTACAGCAGCCACCACTTCAATTTGACCTGTACAGCCCTTCGCGAGAGCTTTGCGCGCCCTTTCTTAAGCATCGAGCGCCCTTTGTCGCGCGACGAGCGCCCTTAAACGAGGTCAATTGTTCGAAAAGTAGCCGGGGCCCGGGTTTTTCTTTTTCTTTTTCTTTTTCTTTTTCATTTTTCCCTTCCTTCTTTCTTCCATTCCCCCTTCCCTCCTCTCTCCCTTATTTTTCATCCCTGTCTACATCCCTTCGAATATCCTCCTCGCTTTAATTACGAATTATTGACGCTTCGTGGAACGAAGAATCAGGATAAATATTTCTCGCTCTCGATACTCTATACGTGCACGTCGAATCCACGTAGTTTCGAGACAATCCAACCGTGGCGAATTAAACCGTTCCGGTCACCGTTCTGCTTTCCTTTTTTTTCTTTCTCTCTCCTTTTCCCCTCCCTGTTCCGTTTTGTAACGACACGATAACACGAGCAAACGACCGCGTAATACGACGATCCGCGTATATATGTGATCGCACGCGCGTGCGTATCCACGGCAAATTATTAATCTCTTGCTCTCCTGGAGCACGAACAAATAATAAACAATACGCGCGCACAATTAATTTGCTGGTGTAGCGGTGTGCCTTTTAATTAAAAAGCTCTCCGGTACGGGGCGTAGAACGAAAGATGTCTACCAAACAAGCGGTCGCGCGGACCATGGATGCAATCACGACCGACGCGTCCTAATTAAAAGAGATTGAATTCGTCGTTATTAGTACTGTTACCGTAGCGAGGAGCTGTCCTATTTTTTTCTCTTCCCCTTTCTCCTTTTCTCTTTTCTTTCCAGCACTAAAAATCACGAAAGCCGATGCAAAGAGAGAAAGAGAAGGAAAGAGAGTGGAGAAAACAGCTCGACGAATCTTCCTGTCGTCCTATGCACACCCGAGTGAATAGACGGTCCGTCGTTTTTTTCTTTTTTTCCTCTTCCTTAACCCTTTCATACGCACATCCCCATTCAAACGAGGCTATTCCTCGTTTCAATCCCACCTCCGAATCCGCGAATTTATTTTTATTCGCCAGTTTACCTTTTTATTCCATTAACACCAGGCCGACGTCGCGCGGCTCGCGCGGCTCCTCTCCCCTGCCCTGTCTTTTTCTTCCTCTTTATTTATCCCCCTCTGACACGAAACACCTTTGTTCCACTTGCTTAATACCGTTCCTCTTCCTCTTCCTTTCTCCCCTCCTTTATTCCGGTTGACCGCCTCCTCTCCGGTTGCATCTTCATTCATCTCTTTTAAACGATATACCATAATGAATCGTCGTCGTGAACCTGACCATCCTTCTCTCCCCTCCTCGCCCTTTCTTTTTTTTTTTTTTTTTTTCCTTACCATCGGCATTACGAATTTATGTTTCATTGTCCGCGCAACCAAATGAACTATTTATCTCCCTCCTCGTGGATACGCTCGATTCAGCGGAGCCAGGCCGATTGTTTTTCGCTTCGCCTCTCCCTCGGCGGACCTGACCGAACAAATAACCGAATGCGCGACGAGTGCACACTCGAGAGCCACACCGAGGACCAAATGGCGTTCGTTAGTGAAAGCCACCTCCTCGTTCCTGAATCACCTCCTCCCTCCCTCCCTCTTTCTCTCTCTTCCTCCTATCCTCTCTCATCCCTGACCCCTCCGTTCAATTATCCATGGACATTCGCCGCACGATCCTTCCTCCTCGCGTTTCTTTCCCTCTTTCACCCGACGAGTTCTCCACGATACTCGCCGAAAATTTGATTTCCATCCCATCCCCTCTCAGACTTGGCCCCCAATTGACCTCTCCAAAAATGGATTGATGGACAAAGGAATATCGACGCGATTCTTCTTCTTTTTTTTTTTTTTTAAATAAATTCCATTTCCTCTTCTGAAAATTTGAATATCTATCTCTGACGATGGGATAAGACAAAAGATAAAAGCAATTCTTTCGTGTGCAAACGAACGTCAACAAGGATTGCATACATACGAGAAAACAGCTTTTCGAACGAAACGGAATGCAAAGTTTTTCAACAAACAAATTAATGTCCGGAGCTCGTAGCGGGAAAATAATTGATACAGTGAATTGAGAACACGGATGAAATTTACGAGTCGATGGAACGCAACAATGAATGAAAAGGAAAAACGTTCGAAGGGTTCTTGTTGCTCTGTGTTTCCTTTGATCGGGACGACGACGATAAAACGTTCGAACGTTCGGCAAACCAATTTTTTTCGCCCAGATTTTAGCGGTTGCGAATTCAGTTGTTAAAAGCCAACCCCTCGTGACCCAAAAGCCGCACCCTGCGGAATCTGCTCATTTGACTGTACGAATACCCCCGTATGCAGATGCTGGCGCACGCTGCGAGTAAATGATGCGTTTCGCAGGGGCGCCTCGATGTGTCAGCCCTCGAAGAAATTATGCGACACGATTGCTCGCTGCTCGTTGTGTTCCTGCTGTGTGTGTGTGTGTGTGTGTGTGCGTGTCGAGATTTTGATTTTCAAATGCGCCACTGTCGCGGAGATGGAAGATTAATTTAAGGATTCTGAGAATACTTTTGTGTAAAATAATATATAAATACAGTATTTCGAAATGTTATTATATTTAAATTATTTTTGTATCGATATTTGATATTGAAATCTCGCGTTTATGGATTTATGGAGAATTAGATTTTGATGAAATTTTCTATAAATAAAATAAAATATTAAAAATAATGTAAAAATAATGTCTAATTTTTGGAAAGAATTGTATTAGATGTTTAAATCATAAGAATAAGATACTCTGTGGTAATACCAATTTAGGGAATCGTTAAATATGAGAATTTAATTGGAAAAGAAGAATGGAACGAAATTAATTTGTGATATGAATATTCTACGAATATCATTCATTTTATATGAATTCGCGGAATTTTGGAGGTTTGATTCTGGTGTTGTTAGGGACATCGAGGGATATGTATGAAATATATATTAATTATAATAAATTACATGCAATTAGAGGTTCGTCATTTTGTTACGTTTGAATAGGGACGCTTCTAATTATACGAAGTTTCCACCATTTTAATTACGCACTATGCAAATATTACTGGAACAAATGTAATTATATGTTGGGCAGAAGAATGATTTTATAATTATGCTTGTTCGTTCGTTCGTTCCTTCTGCAAAAGGTGTATTTTTTTATCCACGTTTACAAAGCTCGTTAATTGAATTTAGAAATAAATACCTACTTCGAAATCGTATGTAATCTACATTTCCTTCTCCTAATTATTTTATATATATACTAAAGAAGAATGCTAACCGATAATCACGAGTAAATTATACCCGATATATAAACCGCTATATAAACTTGGTTAAATCATCGCATACTCTGCGACCGCAACGATAACATTCATCCCGAACGAAAAATTTTTCGTTTCCTGCATTAAATCCGCAACTGTTCCCAACAATCATCAATTCGACGTCCATGCACGCGACGTCACGCTCAATCCATCACACAAAACTCCCCTTCCCCTCCCCCCCTCTTTTCACAGTTTCCGGTGACAAATTTCAATCTTCTACCTCCCCGCGGAAAAAATCATAAAACTTCCACACTTCTCCCTCCTCCTCCCCCCTTTCCTCCACGATTATTCACGGTGTATTTTCAATGAGATTGGAACAGGGAACGGGAAAGAAAACGGGGCGCGTGAATCAGTGGCGCGCGAACAGAGCGCGTAATTGCTTCGTCAGCGGGTGAATTATCATCGCGGTTCCTCTCGCTTCATGGAGCACACCTTCTAACCCCTTCGAAAAGGGGGAGGAGGGCGGAGGTGGCGCGTGCGCGTGCCGAAAAAAATACGCGACAGAAGAAATCACAGCTGGTAAGCGGGACGCGGAGGAAAGAAGGAGGAGAGTACGTTTGAGGCTGTTGAGCGTGAACGGAGTAACGGAGGGAGAAGGAACAAACGGGGGTGGTGGTGGCGGTGGAGGAAGGGTTGGCGGTGGCCGGCTGCGCTTGTAATCGGAAAAGGAGGGAAGCGGTCGTGGCCGAAAACACGGAAGCCTGCTTCAAACGAGCGTCATTTAACAAGCGTCGCTCGGGCGCGCGCAAACCGAAGGCCTGATTTTTCCGGATCTCATTAGCCGCGCGAGTGCACACGCTGCCATTATAATCCCCCGTCGGCGCGCACAACCAGCGTTGACTGCACTAATTGCGTTTGAAGTACAAAAAGAAGGAGGACAAATAAAAGCCGGGC
>NW_006263542.1:365629-370620 GCF_000469605.1 Apis dorsata | reverse complement strand
TGGAGTGGGAGGGAGAATGGGGAAGGAGGGGGAGGAGGAGAGGGAAAAAAAAACGAAGGGGGTAGAGGGAACGATTCCGCTCGCTCCACGTTTGCCACGCTCTGCTCGCCGAGCGAAAGCGCACAAAGCTGATTGGCGAGAACTCGCGGCGCGTTATCGTACCACCCGTCGATCCGTTGGTTTTGCGGATTTCCAGTTTTTCGTCGCTCACCACCCGCGTTGAAAATATTGTATAATACTTTGTATTTCGAGCCCTGCTGTTTTTCCATCCCTTTCTCTCCGTCTATCCGTTTTCATCCCCTTTCCGCGTGGAAATATTACCCCCCCAGTTGTAATGCGGATAAAAAGGAGGGGAAAAATGAGATAGCGCGGTTGTTGGAACTGCTTTGAGAACATCGATTCCCATTGATCTCACCCCGGGATTCGCGTTTTCGATGGACTGAAATTCGCCGGGATATAAAAAAAAAAAGAACGACAAATTAAAGAGTGCGAAGGGACAGAGATATATATATATATATAAAGGAATTACGATATTCGAATCAAAGGTTCGTAACTCTCACGGGCCATTCTCACAGAATGTCTCGCGTAATAAATCCGATTTCACATTTCGAGCTCGTTGTCCCGGCAAGAATTATTATACGTCGTAGCGTGGGTCACGCCTTTATTTTATACGCAAGTATTTTGATGTCTTCGTTATTATTGCGAGAGGTCGAGAGATCTCTCGGTTCGCTTTCTCATCCTCGATTCACCTACGTGCCCCGTTCGCTCTCGACCACCGACAATTTACTCTCTCACCTTTCACGCCGCGATCACAGTCAGTCACTCGTCATTTCGCGCCCCGTGCCCCATGCAACGATCACTTCTCGAGCAACTAGTCGAAGCTCGATCTGGTTGGCGCGGGATCGAGAGGTAAAATCGTCATCAATTACGACGTCGATCATGACCGACGACCGGTGTAAAACCGATTCTTCATAGAGAGAGAAAAAGAGAAAGAAAAAGAGAGAGAGAGACGCTTCATCCCAGCTATGGATATTTCACACCTTTAAACGATGAAAACGATGAAAACGTAACGTTTGCATGAATTTATCTCGCGCGAAATATAAATATTTAAGTTCCGGTTGAATTGAATATGACTCCCCCGCTGATAATATAAATCGTTTGGCGCACAATAGCCAACGAACGTTTGGCTTTTATAGCGCGGGATCGGACGTATAATAGACAGGCATTAATAATTATCCCAGTTTTACGAAGTTCGCGCAAACTCCGCTCCGCTAATTAATTGTCCGCCTTCGACGTCCGGGTGGGATGAAACACGCGATATGGCTCGTCACCGGACCACGTTCTACCAACGGGTAGAAACCTCGGTTGCGGCGGGTTGACCCAGTTCCCTTCAACCCCTTTCCACGAAAATCGATCCAGGCTCTCCTCTGCCTTTTTCTGACGCTTTCAAATTACCGCGGGAGCCTATCGGAAGCGTCCGCTCGTTAAAATTCTGTTGCACCGACCGAGACTGCCGCCGCCGCGACCACCCGGAGCCCTGTTTGAACTCGATTAAAACGAGATTTCGCGTGTTGCCGAGGAACGATCGAACGAATAATAAGAGAGGAACGGGGGAAAAAAAAAGGAATAAAAAAGAGAGGAAGGAAAAATCTCGAGCTTCCCGCTCTTTTTCTCCACGCTCAAGGAAAAGGTAGGAAAAAGCCAACCCACGAGCAAGAGCAAACACTCTTCCTCCTTTTACGAGACCCGATTTCACGACGCCGACGAATCGCCTTCGTTTCTCATCCCCACGACGAGATGGAATGGAAAAATAGAAGCTTCTCCGATGCCCCGAGATCCACGACGCTTGTACCTGAGCCGTGAATCATAGCCGATCTAAAAATATTCGTCGAAATACGTAGCATTTCGTTGAACGCAAAAATCTCAAAATATCCCTTTCGATCCTGTGTTAAACACCGACCCGTTTTCACGCGAAACCGGAATTGAAAGACCTCTTTTCTCGCGTCGAAGCGAGAAGGAGGCAAGTCCGTATATACGTTTATATCCGTATTACGTACAAAGAGAAGCAACGTCGGGCGAGGGCGCGCGACGTCCAAGCGGCAGCTCCCCGCTGTCGAAATAAGTTTTTCTTCGGTGGTGAGAATTTCTTTTTTTTTTCACGGCTAAAAGGCGGTGGTGAGCGGGGAAAAGAAACGGCGGCGGGTTACGGGCGCGGGATGCGGGGGAAAGCGGGCGAGGGAGCAGGGCGAGGAGACGAGAAACAGGCTGACGCGCACGGACGGCTTGAAAAGCGCAAAACACTACACACACAGGCGGGCCTCGCACACCGCCTCCCTCGGCCTTCCTGCCGCCGCTCTGCCTCCCTCTTTTCGCCGTCTTCGCCTCCTCTTGTCTTTGTGAAGCGGTAACGCCGGGTTGCCGACCTTCCCTCCCCGGTCCACCTTCTGTCCTCCGTCTTACGCCGTCGTCCTTTGCGTCCTCCCCTTTACCACCTGCTCGATGCTCGCGCCTCATTCTCGCGGGTCTCGGAATGCACTCGTCGCTCGTCTTTTCTCTTCCCTCCCATTCCACCGATTGTTCCCTGCGCGCTGCTCACATATACCATCCGCCGCGTGCAGCACACCGCCGNACGCCGCTCCCCCTCTGTCTCTCTCTCTCTCTCTCTCTCCACGTCCTTCCACCATGGGAAGAAATATTTGCACGTCCGGCCAGAAGTCACTCGACGATCGTATTATTCGTTGAAAGGGAAAATGGATTTTGATACGTGGATAACGTTGGGTATGATTCGAGAATAATGAAAAATTCGACGATGAAGAATTTTTGCTTCACGAGATGGAGAGAGAGAGAGAGAGAGAGAGAGTCACGTTATTTTTTTAATAGGGTAGAAATTTCGAATTTATAGAAATATGGCGGAGGCCATGTTAAACTTTCGTGACCCGAAAGTTTTCGTAACGAAGCGCAAGCCGTATCCTGGGGAACGATACGTTTCATCAGCCATCAGCTTCATCGAGGGTTGACCGATAAACCGATACTCGGTGTCGATATCGGAACGATATCGAGTATCTTTCGTAACAATCGTGGACTTATATGCCGATCGTTAAACGTTAATAGAAAAATAAATTCGCTTCCGAAAATATATATAAGAAAATCGTTTCCCCTTATCTTCTTATATTTTTATTCGAGAGAGAATCGAAAATCCACCGCATCATTTTCCCACCAGGACGTTACGCAAAGTTGAAGTTTTATCCCTTCGAGTTCTCTCCGGATACGGGCGACCACTTTAAAGAAATCTTTAAAGCAATTCCCTATCTCTTTGACCTCTTTGAAATCATACCGGGGTGAAGGAGGGAGGGAGAGAGGGACAAGGATATTATCCGGTTAACGTTATCGAGATCCCGAGGCAACGGATCGAATATAGCGAGATTCCTCACGGGACGACGTGCGCGCCAGGTTTTCGTTACATTGAGAACGCGCTTGTACATTCTTTAACGCGGAATGGGCCAAGATTTTAGAGGCTTTTACGGCGAGAGCTTCTTGCGGGTCCGAGTCGTTAAACAGCGCGTGATTTCGGCCCCTTTTTTATTATCGGACGGCGCGAGAGGGGGAGTGAGAGAGAAAGAGAGAAAGAAAGAGAGAGGCGGAGTATCGAGGCCTCGAGGCGAGCGAAGAGGAACGAAGGGGGGAGGGAGGGTGTCCATTCTGAAAAAGATCACAAATTCAAACGAAGCGACGCGATAACTTTTCCGCGGGACGTTTATTACGCGGTCGTAACATGCGCCGACTAACGGGCCTACCTGGTTGCAAGCCGACTTAATTGCACGGAAACATCGGGATCGCATAATGAAGAGGTCTCCTGAAAAGGTATCGGGAAGGTGTGCGCGAATTTCGATATATATATATATCTCTCTCTCTCCTCCGCCTTCCTCCTCTCTCGTTTCGAGATCGTTTCGAGAAGGTGCGCCGAAGCACCGGGATTAAAAGCGTCGAAAGTCGAGACGTCACGCGAATTATGCGTATCGTTCCTCAGGACTCAGAGAGGTGGTTCGTTCCCGTTTCGTTGCTCGAACTTGTCGCTCGATTTTTCGAGCGGAAAGGGTGGGGAAACAGAGACATCTGTTCTCGGGAAATTGTCTTAAGCCCGGGACTACCGGGGTGGTGATCGATGGACCGGTCATAAATTTAAACTACAACTTTTATGGTCCTTTAAAGACTGTTTCGTACATTTGCCGCTCGTATCCGCGGCCTCTCTCCGATGAAACGAGAACAACTAGAGTAGATTTGTAGATCCGCCACTACTCGTGTATACGTGCCATTTTGTTAAAAGTTAGAAGATTTAACGATATATCTTATAAATATCAAACAAAAATACGATGTAAAGAAAAAAGAAATCGAATCTTCGATTCTTTTCTAATAGATTTTATACACACTTGACGAGAAAAGTATGTATATACCGAACAATTATACAGAAGAAGCTTTATATTATCGAATATAATATTGTAATCAACGTGTAGCTCAAAATATATAGAAGATTATCATCATCCAAAAAAGAGTATCCAGTACTACCTTACACACCTATATAAGGGTTAGTTACAGGTTGGTCAAATCGAAGAGGGGACGCACCTTCGTACACGGCGCATTAAATTTGTTCGGTTTTAAGCGAGCATTGTTGCGTGTCGTGCCTGGCTGGAGGGAGGAAGTAACTCGTAACCGGTTTTAATTAACATAACAAACACCATCGCGCGGTGGTGGAGCAGCGTCGATGAGGAGGAGGAGGAGGAGGAGGAGAAACCGCGGAATCGTATGGCGTGATTCGCGAGGAAAAAGAGAAGAATCCTCTCCACCCCCCCTCGGCCAATTAAAAAAATCGCGAATGGTCGCGCGCCCGTTATTGCTACCGACCGGCTCACCACTCAGACGACACAGCTAATTTGAATCGTTCTAATGAAGAGGTCTTTCGCGATCGAACGCGCGACCAGCCGCGCAATTTAATC
>NW_006263542.1:360884-365397 GCF_000469605.1 Apis dorsata | reverse complement strand
ACACGTTGTGTGGTCCCCCTCCCCCTTCCCCCGAAGGGGGCGGTCGAGACGCGTGTCCGCGAAATCTTCCAAAGTCGCGCCGCTAAAAACGGGCCCTCCTCGCCCGTTTAATTGCAATTTATTACGCGCCTCCTACGGGACGTGAACGCGCACAACCCTCCCGATTTCACCGATCGAGGACTCGAGAAAGAATTCTTCCTCCTCCTTCTTCGAAACGTACGCGCGTTCCTCTCTCGAGAACGAAAAGAATCGCTCGGAAGACGGCATATACAGGGTGTTCCAGATAAAAATCCATGGATTTTTGGTGTGTATATGTATTATAACAGTATACAGTTGTGGATTCATTTTAGTTTTCGAGACACGACAGGTGATGGGATTTAGATTTATTTTGTTTGTGAAATTATTTTTTAATTTGGATTGTTTTTTTTTATTAAATACGTCTACGATTTCGTACGAATATACCGATAGGAAAAATTCAAAACGAATAGATATTATGAAGGGATACTCTCATAAACTATAAATCGATATAAAAAATAATTTCAAACGAATAACTATCGCTAAAAATTAAGTAACTCGATTCCATGTATACGATATATAATATTTTTTTCGACCGAAAAGTGATCCTTCGAATATGTTCTCGTTTCTAGTTTTTATCTGAAACACCTTGTGTGCCTCCCTCAAGAACGAAGAAATGCGAAAACAGAGGATATAATCGTGTGTGTACGCGTATTGTCCCTCATTCTTCTCCCTTCGAACAATGTAACCGGCTTTAATTGCGTCAGCTAAGGCCACCCTTTCCTCGCTCTCGACTGCCAGGAATCCAAGCGATCCTCTCCCATCCGCTCGACCGATCACGGCGAGCCGTGAACTCGATCCGCGAGACGCGCGTACCTGCAACAGACCTCCCCCTCCTCTTCCTCGCGCGGGAATTATCGTGGAACGATAACCGGTTAACTGTAATTCAATTATCGGGTTAATTGCAGCCGAGCATCGATCTCGATTCCGTTTGGCCTTATCCGACTGTTTTTTATCGTTTTTTTTCTTTTTTCTTTTTTTTTGTTTTTTTCTTTTTTTCTATCTTCATTGTTGTACACGCGCGTTGTATAGGAGAGGTTGGTCGACAGGTTTCATTTTGTGTCCCGATTTTCAATATTTCTCGCGGATGCGATTCGTGTAGTCGGTTATTGATTCGGGGGTACGGGTGAATTTTGCGATTGTACGCGGTTTATTATTTGTTGGATTGACTGGATGCAATTATATTACGTCAACGCTTGGAAAAAGTATACGTATGAATAATAGTGGTTTACTAACAGGTAATTACGTGTCGGCAATTGGTGACACAAAATTGGTAATTATCTATTGTGGAAGAAGTGAAAAGAGCAGTTTTTTTTTTACTTTCGAAATATTCGTCCAGATCGAATTTTCCTTTTTTTTTTTTTTCAGAGTTGCAGAGACAAAAAGCTTTCCGATCCGAGATATTGTATTGCAAATCGACGTTTCGATCCCGGCCCCGATTATTGTTTTACATTTCCATAACTCCGTGCTTCGCGTTAAATTCCATTCAAATTCCTTCTTCGCGAACCGTAATATATCGAATGGCCATTCCAAACTGTGCGCACGGCAAGAGGAAACAATGAAAATATCGCGAAATAATAACAATGTCCCGATAACATCGAGAGAAACCGCCGCCATCCTTTCGAAATATTCCCGTTATTAATTATCCGACTGACCCCGACGCACCGAAAGCGCATCCATTCCCCGATCAACGATGACTCGAACCGAGTAGACGCAAGTAAACATCGACCAGCCATCATTACCCCTTAACGAACCTTCTTCTCCTAACGAGCCCAATTCACGAGCTCAATCTCGAGGAAAACCGTGTCCACGATCCCGACTATTTCTATACCGAGTAAAATCGCGAGTGAAAGTTTCGTTTCCAAAGACGATCGGTGGGACGACGCGAGCAAACACACAGGCGTGGAAATCTTATAATCCGATCTCTAACGGTGCGAAGAGGTGGCGGAATTCACACAGGCGTCGATCGTCGCGGCCAAATTAATTAAAGTTGCGCCGCCCACGGCTACGTAACTCGGGTGGAATGCGCGCCACCGACAATGAAGCGGAGAGCGGGCAACAAACTTTTTAAATGCGCCTCGATAACGATTCCGATAACCGGAGCCGCTTCGGATAAAAATTACCCTCCGACAAAGGTGGATAAGGGGGATGGGGGGGAGTTAACGACGCATTGTGCGACTGTGGGAGAAAAGGCGAGTCGGGTCGGGTCGGGTCGGGTCGGGTCGAGTCGAGTCGCGAGAAGTGGAATCGGAATCGCGCGGTTTTAAGCGAGAATTACGGGATGGTAGGAGAAGCGGGGAGGACAGTTTAAAAGATAATTTGGACGCGCCGCTCCCGTCCATTCCGCGAAAGAGGGAGAGAAGTTTTTCGCAGTTTTACGATTTCGATTTTATCGGCCGGTTAGCCGGGCGAGCGCGAGCACTATCGTTATACATTTTTAGGGGGCGAGTTTCGCGCGATAAAGGAAACTGCTGTATTCTCGAGGCCGTTCCAAGAGAGAAGGGGAGGAGAGGAGGGGATATAGTGCCGGTGTAAAAACGCGGAGTGGATCTGGATGGATTTCGAACGAGTCGAGGCGAGGATTTTTACGTACGTATCGTCGAAGCGAAGAAGTTTGGAGGGATGCAATTTTTTCCAGAGGAATTTATCAACCCTTCCGATGGAAAATGTTTCTTTGAGATTATTATTCGATTATATTTATTTTGCATCTGGAAGAAAATCCAAGAAATATTGAGTTATCGCATTAAAAATATATTATTTTTGTCTTATAGATAAAAGACAAATGTGTAACGATCAATTCTCGTCATTCTTGAATGATTCGCATTGTATATATATATATATTTCAAATTAAATACCATAGTTTTATGTTCCCAATCCAAGATAGAGGAAATCAAATCCGACGACACTCGTTTTTCCACAGTTATTTCGTCGAGAAAATATAAATCATTTGAAAGTCTCTCGAACCAATTTGTCGCGCCCTCGATAACGATCCTCTTCTCCATCATTTACGAGAATTCCGTCGGTGTTCCGCGGAGGAGGAAAACACGGAGAGCTCCGTTTCATTCGATCAAGAACGCGCGCGCGTATCAATTTCTCTTCAAAAGAGAAACCGGGGTCCGCAAATACAACATCCGACTAGTGGCATCTATCCATCTCGCACGATAAAATTGCGATCACTGAATGATGTTTATCGGATGAAATTTCGACGATCCACGCACCTGGTGTAAACGAGGCCGATCTTCGCGTCTCTCGCAAATTATAATTATTATATTAGCCGCTCTCTCCAGTTTTCTTTCCGCTTTGATCGAACGAAACGTGCGTTTCAGATTCAGAGAAATACGAAATCGATCGAATAATTTTTTCGTTCGTTTTATTAACGCATTATACACCGAATTCGTTGGCCGATCACAGCGTATATATACGGCGGGGAGGGGGGAGTTCTTTAAAAGTTTGCACAAGCTTGATTTACAAGGATCGTTACGCGACCCGTATGCGAAACACTCGTTAAGTATCGAAATACCATGAAATTTCCCTTCGCATTAGCTCCAACGATAGCTCGAGCGATAAGAAACAGCGATAAAACTTTACTGAAAATGCTAATATTTATCGAGCGATGGTGAGCATGCCGTGGGGACGGCGAACGAATCGTTCGAGGCAAAGAATTCCTAAGATTTTCAATGAGCGTAATTCTTTCTCTTTTCATACCGTTTCCAAGGAAATATATATCACTCACGTCCCACGTGACGGGATAAATCATGTTCGCGTATCGTTTCGAGAAGAGACGTAACTACGTTCATTTCGCCTTTGTAAATGGTCCGGTTGAGGGGAGAGAGAAAAAAAATAAAAAAAAAAAAGGGAGGGGTGTC
The DNA here is from genome assembly GCF_000469605.1 of Apis dorsata. NCBI lineage: Eukaryota > Metazoa > Arthropoda > Insecta > Hymenoptera > Apidae > Apis > Apis dorsata. The sequence goes on along the minus strand of NW_006263542.1, from coordinate 361,456 downwards.
CGCTTATAAAAGCAAGCGCGTGCAGCAGCCAGGAAGCGTACACGAGCTTCTTGTAATCCGCGCATACCAACGCGAGTTCAGGGGGGAGGAGAGAATGAATGCAGAAGCAACTTCTGCCTGCCAGGAAAGAGAGAGAGAGAGAGAAAGAGAGAGAGAGAGAGGACCACGGTTCGCGCACTAAATTAATGTAACGCGCGACTGCGACGGGCTTATAATCTGATCCCCGGTTGCACCGGTAGCTGTGTCGCTTTTTTACAAGGGAACCACGAACTCGACCGATAAGGATTATTTGTTGAATCGCGCGTACAACCACTAATAACAGCGTCTTACGTAACATTCCATATATATATATATATATTTACTGGAAGATAGTTTTTTGCTTAGAAGTACTCGAATGATGTAAAATATTGGTATCGAAGAAGAAGAAGAAGAAGAAGAAGAAGAAGCGGGTATGGCGTATTCGTTAGCATTTGCTGTTTTAGGTTTCCTAAATCGTTTCTTGAAGTTGATCGACAGGTATCCCTTTTTTCGACGTTAGGATAATCGACGTTAAATGGAGAGGTCTGACACCG
>NW_006263542.1:357725-360711 GCF_000469605.1 Apis dorsata | reverse complement strand
AAAAAAAAAAAAAAATTTGAAAAAATTCCATGAATCGAGATCCATCATGTTTTACTCGAAGAAAGTAGTTAATCACGTCCGAAGCCTTTTCTTTTAAACTTTTAGCTCTTGGTAAAACGCCAGAGGTTCCAAGGATTCCTTTTTTTCTTTTCTTTTTGAAACCATGTTTTCGATAATAGAACGGTAGAACTCGAACTCGAGAAAAACAGGAGCAACAGAGGTGCGCCAGTGTCGGTGGTCAGGCTGACCTCGATACTCCGATACGATGCCGCAATATTTCGCAGGCTCGTTTTACACCGGGTGTAAGAGCGAGGAGCAACGGCTAGACAGGAATTTACAAAGCGGTTTAACGAAGTTCGCCGGCCGAAGAAGAAACTTCGGTTTAATTTGGCGCGCATTAATGCGCCTGGGAAACTTCGACAGGAAGTTCCAACCCGCTACTACTACCGAGCCACGCTGTCTTCTTTCATTTTTCTTTCCTATTTTTCCCCCTCTCCTCCTTCTCCTTCCCTTTCCCCCCTCCCTCTCTCTTTCACCCTTCTTCTTTATCTCGTCGATCGGCCGAGAAAAAGGCGCGCTTATTAAAAAATCAATAGACCCGTGCCGTGAAACGGCCCCGTCACGTCGCCAATCTTTCCTTAACGCCCGCGATATTCTCTCGAATTTCACGGGGAATATCGATATTTTCTCGCCTCCTCTCAGCCTCTCAACCCTGGTAAAATTCTTCTGTAACGCAACACGCTTCATCCCTTTAGGCACGAAGTTTGCCAGGCTGGCGCGATTAAGCAGACGGGTTTCGCGCTAGTTAACTGCTTTATCGGAGGAACTTTATACTTTCTTCTCTCTCTCTCTCTCCCTCCCTTTCTTCGCAGCATTCTCATTCCTTTGCACGAAATAACCATCGTGAAATCTGCCCACCGTTATACCGCCCCTTCCTTCTTTTTACATTTTCTTTTTTTTTTTTTGTTCAAAAACTAAATCGTCGAAATCTTCCGAACCCGCGAACCGAATGATGAAACGTTCCGTTATAAGAAAAAAAAAAAAAAAAAATAAAAAAATTCCTCTCGGAATTTTATACGAGAGGAGGAGAATCGATTCGAACCGGGACGCTTATTAAGTAACTGCACGTTCAAAGTGAATTCGAGACCCTCGAGTCGCTTTCACGCGACTTTAACCTCCGAAAATACCGTCGCCAGTGTATGGAGGTGCGATTGTGCGCGTGCATACCGGGCAAATCTAGGGAAGGGGAGGGGAAAAGGCCGGAGGGGGTGGAAACGGTTACCCCAGAGACCCGGAGAGCCTCTTTTCTCTCTTTGAAGAGGGCGAAGTCGACTTGGCAAAAAAGGTCCCGGCCTCGCTACGAGTATGAATGTTAACGAGAGCGTGGATCGGGGAGAAAGAGGAGCGCAAGAAAGAGGAGAAAAAGCGGAAGAAGCCGGAACAGTGGTCGAAAAAGGATTGGATAGGTGAGCAGGGGGAAGAGATGGTAGGTAACGTCGCCTCTGGCCGAGAGAACGAAACGATTTCGACTTTGTTTTCTATCGGAAAGAAGCGGTGGAAACGGGTCAAGTGCGGGTGCAAACGGAAGCGCGCGGTGGCAATAGGGAAGGGATGAGAAGGCGATCAAGAGGAGAGAAGGAGAAGATAAAGGGAGGCGAACTCGTACGGAGATGTGCATTAGCGAGGAACAATAGAGCGATCGCGCGAGTTCCACGGGAGAGAGAGAGAAAGAGAAAGATCGTTTTATTATCGCGAACGGAACCCCGCATTTCGTACGTCTTAATAAAGTTCCGTCTTTCTTCCATCCCTGTTCGCATCTGCCTCCACCCTCTCCTTCTTTTAACCGCGGCTTTTTGCTGAAAAGCTGCTTGCTCGCCCCTCCCTCTCCCTACCACCCATGCCTTTCTTCCTTCCGCCGCACCCTAAGATGCCTATTATCCCCTTTTTATCGCGGTCTCGTAGTTGGAAACAGTTAACACGGGGCAAAAGGTAAAGCCGAGGAGTAATGTATTAAATAGATGAAACGCCGATCCTTCTTTGGTCCGTACCTCTTGTTCTTTCTTTTTTGGACCTTGGTTCGTTAATCGGTTGTCGGCAACGCGTGTGAAATCATGAATTTCGAACGAAGATCGAGAGGAGGCTCGAACCTGAGCCCTAGTTCATCTAGTTTCGCAATAGGTCTCTCGTAATAAGGCGTGTCGTGGAGGAGGGATACGAGGATACGAGGAGCAACGATGATGGGAATGAAGGATGCAAACGAGGGGGGAAAGGGAGAGGAGGTTGAGGGGAGCTCTGTCTCGCGCAGCGCTGGGGCTTATTCCGCAGTTATTTTTCACCGAGCGTTGAAAAATTGCCGCCACTAAGAAATCGGAAATCGATTACGTCGAGGAATCCAGGGGGCGGAGGTGGCGGTGTCGTAAGGAGAGAAACTGATGGGTAGCGGCGCTCTCGCGGAACGGCAGATCGATCTTGCCGCTCGCGCGTGTACCGTGTCGTGCGCTCGTCGACAGCCTGATCCCATGGATTCTATAAAATTAAAGGGGGAGGAGAACATCTCGCGAACCATCCATGAGAACGAAATAGCTCGAGCCTGGAAATCCACGCCAACTTTCGATCGATCTTTTGCCCGCTATCCGAGAAGCAAGAAAGAAAGAAATTGTTGTTTCGAGGATACGGATATGGAAAGAGAGACGATATCCATTAATTACCCGGTTCTTTCCGTTTCAACCTATAGGGATAAGTCAGCGTACGACGGTCTGTGTATTCGCCTGTAATGGTCTCTTTACGTCGACGTTCCAACCTAGAGAGGAAACTATTTCTCCAACTGAACAGGCTAACGTGGCGCGAACTATGCCACGACCCCGATAAAAAGGAAACGATAATCTAGCGTCGAGGGCTCCGCTCAACGGCTGCTCTATGCAAATGCCGGCACCGGGGGCGGCCCACGATCGTGTTGAAAAAGAAAAAAGGAAGAAAAGGAAGGAGG
>NW_006263542.1:352648-357290 GCF_000469605.1 Apis dorsata | reverse complement strand
GGGGGGGAGAGAAGAGAGGTGATCCTGCGCGAATAGAAAACAGGTTGAAATAGGGCGGCATCCAAGGTTGAATGCAATTTTTGAGGCGCAACCCGTACACGAACTGGGTCACGTACGCCGGAAGTAAACGTCACGAGAATTAAAAGTCCTCCTCCCACTACCTCTCTCTCTTTCTTTCTCTCTCTCTCTCTCTCTCGACTTCGAATCACCACGTCCACGAATTCCGGCTGAAAGATTCCGCTCCTTCTCCTCCTCTCCCATTTCTTTTTCCACCTTTCCTCCCGGTTTTTCCTTCTGCTCCCTGCCAATCGGAGGATCTCTCCTTCCCTTCTTTCGAGTTTCTTCTTTCGAGTCACGAGAGAGGCGACACGACCACCAGAGACGAGAGACACGAAGATCACGGCAATCTCTTATTTTCCGCGCGACCGATCCATTCGGCGCGAATTGGAAAACGCGAGCGGCAAGAGAACCAAGTTCCACGCGACCCGGCTTCGAGCCGGAAGAGGCGGTAGAGAAAGCGGTTCGAGCGAGTGGGAGGGCTGGGAATCCGGGTAGTTTCGTTCGATCGTTTTTCGTCGAACCGAGAGTGATTTTTGCGGGAATGGAAAAGCTCGTCTGCCGGCAAATACATGGGTCGTTTTCTCCATCTCGTGTAATTATATGCGCCGGGTAATAAAGATTTTACCGACATGGAGAGGTAACAATTTAAGAAACATAATTCTGTTGCAAATCGTGCAAATATGGAAGAGAGGTTGAATTTAATTATCTTTATTTGTATCCTCGTAAAAGGGAATTAATAACGTGCAAACAACTCGGTGGAACGTTTACCGAGCAATAAAAACCGTGGTTGTGCTTGAATCGAGAAATGAATATCAATACGACCGGTCGGCGAGTCACCGCGTTGATTTGATCGAATTAAAAAAATGAAAAAAGGAAAAAAAAATGAAATATGAATAGAGCGTCATTACACGCGCGAATATTAATTTTTCCCATTTCTTTTATTTCCTTTTTGTTTAATTACGAATCTAAACATTAGCGCGTGCCGGTGACTAATTAAATTCGCTCCTCCAGACAGATCGTTACCGTCTGAACGGATAATCGCGGGTAGAACTCAATGAACTCGACGAAAACGCGTCGAAGGTACAAGAAGAAAGAAGCGACAGCTAGTGAACTGTGCTCGCAGCAACCGCTCGCGCATGATTGGAAATTAGATTAGTCACGTTGAAGTGACTTTCAACGAGCCTCCTCCTCGTCCTCCTCCATTGTTACGTGGTTAAATTACGATACACATCGCGATGCGAGTACAGAAAAGAAAAGAAAAAAAAAAAAAACTATCTGTGTACTTAACCTTTGCAGTGAAAGTAGAAAAATTGTAGAGAGAAGTTGACAGACTCGTTAAGCATCATCGTAAATTTATATACTTTCTTTTCTTTTAACGATAAAATTAACTCGAATCACTTTCAAAGATAATTACAATATCTTTAATCTTACGTATGCGTATTTAAATTTTGACTTAACTTTTGATTCAAAAAAAAAAAAAAAAATGGACCGACAAAATAAGTAATAATGCAACTCGACTACGATCGAATATCACAAGAGATTGGAATGACGACGATACACAATTTTCCGGCGATAAGATGATTCTGTTCCAGAAATCTGGAACTCGAGCGAAGAAGAATTCGAGTTTGGTCACGAGGAACGAAGAGTGTACGCGAAGAGTGGGCGGATAGCGAAAAACCGATCCGAAAGAACGTTGGATAACGTATCGAGGAACGAAAAGAACGGAAATTCCCGCGGAGAGAGAGAGAGGAAACAAGTTGGAAAAGCGGCGTAATGCGCAGTAAATTGGGGCCACCGTGTGTTCCCGATGTGTACCACAAATCTTGGACGCTAAGGTTCGCGGCAAAGTTACGGTTAGGTGGAAAAGCCAGAGGGAAAGGGAAAGGTCGCAGGTCGGGGCGAGACGAGGTTGTTTGGCCGGCCGTCGGTGAACGACGTTGAGCCGGAGCACTTCCGTTTCCAGCGACATTTCTCAACTACCACCACGTCCGACGAATGTCGCAGTCCTACTCCTTATCGGTTGCAACGCTCTGAATCGAATCGGAGGACAGGGGGATACCATGCAGGAATTCAAAGATGGCTTATCCGCTCTGTGAGTTTGTTTGCCTTCCTCCAATTATCGATCGATTGCTGAACAATTGGGAAATAATGTGTTTTGATTCAACACGGTGATTGTTTTTTGAAAAATTCATTATCGCGCACATCATTGCCGTCGAATCTATGATATTTCGATTCGTTTAATAATATATTGATTAATTAATTCGACTCACAAGAGATTGAAATGACGACGATACACAATTTTCCGGCGATAAGATAGTTCTGTTCCAAAAATCTGGAAATCGAACGAAGAAGAATTCGAGTTCGATCACGAGGAACGAAGAGTGTACATATTAGAGAAGAAGTACATATTTAGAGAAAGTTTTCGAAACTTTTTGCAGCTTCCTTATGTACTGATCGTCTTAAAATTATCAAGTACAAAAAATGATTCGTACAGAACAACATTTCGATCCCATCCCACACAGATTTCGATCCATTTTATTCAGAAATTGCCCTCGAATCGGAGATATTTGAATGAATCTCGGTCGCTCAAAAAAATTGGTCACGTCACGTTCGATTATAAATCCTTTATCTACCCTGCTGCCATTTTTCTTCCGGAATCAAAAACGAGAAGGGAGCAAAGCCGTCTGAGCTGTCGACCGTATACCGCACAATGCCGGAGAGATTTTGATTTATCTATCGCGCGAGTTGTCCGCGCGCGAACGAGCGGAGCAAACGAATCCTCGAAGGCAGCGATACGTGGCTTCGAAGAAACGAAGGGCAAAATAGTGGAAACGCGAGGGGGACGACGACGACGGTTGCGCGGACGGATTAGGCGCACCGAAGTGTGTGATAACGCGAAGGAATAGGAGAGAAAATCCTCTCTCCCTTCTGGTTTACAATCCTTATTCGACCCCCGCCGACTCGAAATCGCTCTCGAGAGCGGCGCTCGTTAATACTCGGTTTCGCTTCGACGTGCGCGCACCACGAAATTTCGGCTTGGTCGCGCAACCAAACCGAGAGATCTCCACCCTTTTCACTCGTGCGTGGAAAGCACGACCAGCGTGTTTTTTTTTTTTTTTTTTTCTTTTCTTTTTTCCGTCTCTGAAATCCGATGGAGGAATCGCGTGCGTTTTTTTTCGTATCGAGCGAAACTTTATCCATCCAGGGGAAAGGTGTTTCGTTTAACCGGTATTAGGGGATATTTGTCACGAGTTGCGCTCCCCTCCATATCCCCTATTCGATCTTCGAAAAGTTGAATCGAATGGAAAAGAGGCCGGGCCTATCTATCCAGGTATTTTTTTCAAATATTTAACCACAGTTAACCACAGTGAACGCGTGTTTGTCCTCTAATTGCATCGTGGGCTCCGGAAACACTGCCCCCCCCCCCGTTCCCCTTCGATTCTTCTCGCAACAATATCACTTGACACGGCAATCTTCTCCTAAATCGATTAGCGGGGCGAACGAGTTAATTCTCGACTCGGCCTTTCGTATGGCCGAGCCATCCTCCCTGTTCCTGAGGGTCTTCTCAAGGGTGGAGGGACGATTTGCGGAGGGACGATCTACGCCGGAACGTAACAGGCCGCTTATACACACACACACACACGCACACACGCATCAGCCGGGGCCCGGGCTACTTCCATCCTCGTTATTAAACACACCGTGTTTGCTTTCCGATAAATGTTTCAACGGTCAACCCGTAAGCGCGGCCGCCGTGCTGCGGTTTCGCCCGACCGGATATGCAGTGCGTCGATCCGCGTTGTCCCATCCCCCTTCGCCCCCCTGCTACCGCGCCCGCTTCTCCAAAACCCATCCCTCCCCTTCCCGCGTATATACACGTACACACAGCTGCGCGACACGTTTCATCCACGACGTGTATTCCACGACTATAACTATTTTTTTTCCCCCCGCGGCGCGGAACACTCGGAATCGAATTGGATTGATTTTCAAACGATTTTAATTCGTTTGATCGAGAATTTAAGCAAGTGATCGCGGAGAAAATTGTTTTAAATAATGATAAGATTCGTTTGCGAGATTCGTTTTTTTTTTAAACGATAGTTTAATCGTTTCTCCTTATTATTTTCATTACTTTTCATCCGAACGAATTAATAAATGTTTTATACGAATAAAGGTACATATAATGAATAAGGAAATACAGACGATAATAATAACATTAATAACGTAGAATTTCTAAAATAGTGGTTTCAGAGAAATGGAATGGAATGAATGATACAGAAATACAGAGGGCAACGTGGAAAAGATTATTGACGTCGCGGAATCTCTTCGGAAAGATAAAAAGAAAGGAAAAAAGAAAGGGAAAGAAAACGAGTAACACAACAAGCGATGCAATATTTCTTGCCGTCCAAGACTTCAACAGGGTTGAAACGAACATCGCATGGTATCTGGACCCCGCCAAATATTTCCTTCTTACCAATTATCCGCATGCAACAAAGCAGAAGTCGCCGCCGACCGAGGTCTGCCGCCTTTCGACCCTGTCCACAGGCTTTTCGTCGTCAACAACCATTCGAAACTCGAAAGCGGGCAA
>NW_006263542.1:348301-352625 GCF_000469605.1 Apis dorsata | reverse complement strand
TTTTCACGGGCTCGGGGAACACGGGCCTCGCGCGGCTTGTAAATATTCGCGCGCGCGCGCGCGCACTCCACTCCGTCCGGGAGGCTTAATTGGCACAAGGACGGAGAAGCGGCTGTGGACAGGTCCGCCGGTTCGGAATCGGCGCGGCGCGGTGAAATCGTAAATACTTTGCCACTCACCTATATTTCGCGCCGCGACGGTACAACCGCTGGTTACCAGCCACGCAAACACCAGGCCACTGAGTAGACCTTTCCGTCGACCCTTGCGGCACTCCATCGTCAAGTTCCGAGCTCCGACTACGCCTGCAAACAAAACAAAACCCCGGCATCGTTAGAGGGTGAGAGTAATTGCTACCGCGAGCGTTACACCGACCGCAGCGCGGCCAGATTTTTCATTCGGTTATGTTCCACCATTTTTCGCGGGGAGGAAACATCTTGACCGGTTGGAACGAGGGGAGAGTCACGTCGCGGAGGTTAACTTCGTGTCGCGTAATATTTAACGAGATTTTATACAAATTCCGAATTTAAAATAAATTTAATACGAGTTTAGAGAACGGAGAGAGAGAAAGAGAGAAAGAGAGATCGAAGAAAATTGTATACCGATCGATTAATTTTTCCGCTACCCGATTTTAAATTTTTAAACTCGGGATAAAATCGGAATCGATAAGTGGAACAAAGCCTTTCTAAATTCCTCCAATATATCGGAGATCACGCCTCGTGTTCGACGCACACGCGGGCTGCGTTTTTTTCCCTCCCCCTCCCTTGTCCCGAGATTTAAACTCGACGTCAGTCGCATTCTCGCGAAATCCCTTTGTCGCGCGGCATTATCGAAGGAAAACATGTTATCCGCGCGATTCCACGCCTAATCCAGCTCGCGCGCACCTGCTCTCCTATCGCCGTTCGAAATTCGTAACGATGACATCCCGCTACGAGGATTTTTCACGCACGAGTCGATTTCCCGTTATCCCTCCAGCTACGCTCTGCACCGAATCCGCTACCCTGCGAACAATGTTTGTTAAATGTTCGTTAAATCGACAAATTTCGATTCTCGAGGGTACGTAACTCTTTCTCCCCTCGATTTTTTCCAAAATGGAAAAAAAAAAAAAAAAAAAAAAAAACAAGGAAACCGTGTGCGTGGCGAGGAAAGGAAATTGCAACGCTGTTGTCGGAATGGAACCGTGCAAATCAGCTTAATTCAGAGAAAACGGGCGCAAAGAGGGCGGGAAGCGGCCTCTCTCTCTCTCTCTCTTTCTCTCTTTCTCTAGGACTCGACTCTCGAGGGTTAAGCGAGCGATCCGAGCGCACGAGAGCCGAGCGCACTGTGCGCCCCGTGAATGTGGGTTAACGAAGGCAAAAAAGGAAAACAATTTTCGCATCAGCGTTTCGGCATTCGGCGCACAATGGGACGAATGAAAACATTCGGGTCCGAGCGGGATGAGGGGCGAAGAATGTAGAGAACGAAACGAAGCGCGGCGTCCAAAAGAGAAAAAGGGCCGTGAAAAACAGAGGAACGGAAATAGAGCGCGGTAACGCCAATGCCGTGTTTCCCCTCTCCACCCTTTCCCAGTCCGCACAACCGGAATACTACTAGCAGAAACTCCCCAACTATTTATTTCCGTTAAGAGTTGTGCGCCTCTTATACCCCTCTTTTTCCGAATCCCGGAACAGAGATTTCCGATTCTCCGTGTCGCCATCATCCCTCGCGTATCTCCAAATCTTTTTTTTTTCTTTTATTCATTCGAGTCAATCATCAAATCTCAAATCCCATTAATAGCATTCTCCGAAAATCTGTACACCATCAACGTCAAACGATCTCGCGTTACGCCAACTCGCCCCTTAACTCTCGTATCACCGCGTCGTGCGGCTCGATTTTACGCGACGCTGTTCGCAAGCGGATCACGATCCCGTGCAAACGCACTAACGACCGGTACACGTTTGGACCATTGCCAGTGTACGATCGTCGGCCAACGCGTCGCGAGTTCGAGCCGCGTGAATTTTTCCAACGAGTCTAATTAAATCGCGCGGCGAACGGTCTCCAAACCATTTCCCTCCACCCCTTTTGTTTTCCCTTCCAGCCACGTCCACATCTCGGGCGCCGCGCTCCCCGATCTTTCGCTCCCTCTTTCTCTCCTTCCCCCGTTCCCCGTTGAACGGCCGGTTAATACGAGCCGGCAGGATCGCGCAGCGATCCTTGATTATCGCGGAAACATCTGTAAACTCGGGGAGAAACAATGATAATTGAATAGAGCGCGCCGTTCTTCTGGCCGCGCACACGTCCGACGCATCACGCATAATTAATCCGACGATGCTTATCTCCTCTAACCTTGTACCCGCGGCGTCCACCACGTACGCGTGAATAGAATCCACCGCGCGCGATTCCCTTTTCATCGCCGCTCCCTCCCCCTCCGCCCGCCTCTCCATCGATTCTTCGTATTCGTTCCTTCCGTTTTCCCTCTGTTTAAATGCCTCAATTCTCCTCCTCGGTTCCTCTCTCCCGCGATTTGCACCACGAGCAGCGCGACCAGCTTCTCAATCAATCGAGTCCTCTCTACAGAATATCTCTACTTTTGTTTGATTATTCTCGCGACTCGATGCAGTGGCGAAGCTAAATTAAATCCGTTTATCATCCCTGACTTGTGATTCGATTAATTACGGTGGATCGTGGGAAATAAGAAACGTAGGATTCTGTGCAAACAAATATTACGAAATATAATCGATGATCACGTGTATATCGCGTCGCGAGATATTAAATCTCGGAAGAGGCAACGAGCAGTAAAAGGGAAACGTAATAAAAAGCGCGTTTCCCGCGTCGGGCCGCCGATATCCACGGGTGAAAAGCTTTATGCGGTATATATTCAAGAACGCCCCGTTATCGAGATCCCCCAGAAAAATCCCCAATTCGCGTGCACCCGCGCTTTCCTAGCGGGAGAGGAGGAAGAGGGGGCAGGAGAACGTTATTGTTTGCCCCGGCGGTCCCGGGCTAATTACATTCCCACGTATTTGCACAAGCGCCACGATAATTGCGATAAACCCGATGACAACGCGATTTCCATCTCTCGCGCAAGTTGGCCAACCACGCGGCCTATCCCGATATACAATTGGCCCCGCTCGCTATCGTAATCCCGGCCGATTCTTTTTTTCCTTTTTTTTTCTTTTTTTCCTCCTCGAGCGAATACGCGATCGCTTGGTAACCGGCCAGTCGCGGCCCGACTGGCTACTGACTGTATTTTTCAAGATCGGTAATCGAGAGAGTCCTCCGCGATGCGTTCACCGCGAAGAAATTCCAAGAATTCCGCTTATCGGGTCGTCGAATCGCGTTTCGATTCGCGGCCCGATCTCCGCCCCGGGGAGGGGATTTATGCGTGTTTTTTTTTTTTTTTTTTTTTTTCTTTAGAAACGTTGCCACAATGATACTCATATCTTGGGAATTGCGAGTAAATGCATTTGCATTTCACGGTTCGGCGCGTGCGTGGCGTTGTTCGACGGCGATGTTCGATTCGGTTTACGAGATACGTAATTTAAAAATTCGATTTCGTAAATGATACGGGGGAAAAGCGTGTCATTAATGACTTTTGTGACCAACGATTTCTCGATCATATACATCACTCGAGTCTTAGACATCACGTTACCCCGATATTTGACACGTGCAGCGGAATCTCTTCGGTTTAAACGCGTCTCTCCTCCTTTTCCTTCCTCGTCATCGTCCAACTGCATCCGCGCTCTAAACTTTCATCAAATACAATTCCCGACGAGGGAGAGGGAGAGAGGAATACCGATACAGTAGAAACGAGCAACAGCTCCTCCTCGTGTGATGATAAAATTCGTGATTACCCACCGAGATTTAACGAGATCTCCTCCTCGAAACCGAAAAACCAGTTAGAGCGCGTTAAAACGGGGGAGGGCGGCGTAATTGCGATAACACGGGTAATCGGGCGCGATTCGGGATAATTCGGGAGGTCAGTTAAAATCGTTTCGAGGCCCCTCGGTTCCCTCGAGGGGTTGGGGAGAGGGGATTGGCGGTTGTTGGCGGACGAAGCTGATGGGTAACTAGGCCGCTTTGTCGGTCCCCTGCCGGTCGTTGAGGCGCGATCTCGCGACTGATTTCGAGCGCGAAACGCGTTAATTCGGCGGGCACGGATCCGATCCGCGCGAGACGGACGCGAAAAATGGGGTGGTTGCTGATCGACGGGAAAATTATTTGTTGAAAATGGCGTTATCGGGGCGGGGGCCCACCACGGGGGCTGGATTTGCACGGTTTCAATTTTACACCCAGACGCATTTTAATGCGGCCGCGGAAACCCCGAACGCGATCGCCATTCCCCGGC
>NW_006263542.1:345303-348053 GCF_000469605.1 Apis dorsata | reverse complement strand
ACCCTGCTTTCCAGGCGTTCCCCGCCGATGAGTTTTGTTTCGCCGATGTACGAGGCGCCATGAGCTTGATTAGCCGGTTATATACACTGGTTCGTGGTTCGAAAGGATCGGGGAATAATCGCCGGCCGGCTCGTTGTGCGTCGCGCGCGGGTGTGCGCTTGAAATTGTTTGATGGATTTCGTGTGTATGGTTAAGCGGAGAAATATATATATATATAGGTATATGTAATAAATCGGCGAGAATCGGTTGTTGTTACGCCGGGATAGGTACTGCCGATTGTTAGATCGAAACGACGCCTGTTCGAAATATTTGCCTAACGAGCGAAAGACACGGCCAGCTCGTGTATCTCTGCCGCAATATAGGGAATTAAACAGATTTTCACCCAGTACCGCGTTTAACGACAACCGCTTAAAACCATATGGAACTATTAAAAACCATACAAAACCCATACCTCGAAACCCATACCGTTTGTTTCTCTTTTCCTCGTTTCGCATCGAACGAATGATCGTGTACTTGTAGAGATCGTAATAGGAATCAGGAATATAAAAATTTTCCAAAGATAAACGTGTCAAATTTATCTTAAAACTGGATTCGAACTATTTTTATAATACCGCGAATGTTAAATTTTTGTCGATGAATGAGAGATCGTTGGAAGCATTGAGTTTTAAAACGCTTTTCGATTTATCCAGATACGACTTTCGGTTCCCGAGATATCGTCGTGCAAGAAAAAAAGAAAATTTTCGATCGTTTATTATTATATCTCCATCCTCGTTGCCTGTTCTCTTGTTTCACTTGTCCAAACACCAGACAAGCAACAGACGCGAGGTCCTTGAGAGAACGCGTTTCCAGGAAAAATATCTGGGTTACTAGATCGCGGACCGATTCATAACTTTTGCATTAAACTACGAACACTTTGAATCCTTATATCTCGACAACGGATCGAGATATCGGGATGAATCAAAAAGTGATTTCGATGGCACGATTTCCTCGAGCGAATTTTAATTTATTTCAATTCTTAACTTAATTTTCACGCTTATATTTCTTACACTTGTTAGCGATTACGTTAAATAAAATTAAGATTAATTTCCGCTACAGTTAACGCTTGCAACGTAATCGCAATACGTACATATTTAGCACGTTTCTCGAGCCTCGACCATCTTGCTATCGAATCGCATACTGGTTTCTGCGTTTAATGACCGCTGCTTAAAACCAGAAACCATTCGAAACAACGCCCCCGCAACAGCTCGTTTCTCTTTTCCTCGCCCTTTTGTTTATTCGGCCGCGTCGAACGGGCGGTCACGCGGCTCGCATAGGCCACAATGGGCCCCACGAACGTAAGAATTACCGGTCGTGGCATGCGACGGGGACATAAAATTGCGACGCGGGTCGCGTTGCTCGATTTTCTTTCGGCCTTTCGGGGTTGCAAATGAATACTTCTCGCCCGGCTCTCCCGCTTTTCCCCTCTCGATACAAGAGCCAGAAAAGAAAGCCAGTGTACGAGAGCGCGCGCGAGAGCGGTGCGTGCACAAAAGCTGCGCAGCTTTGTTTCCGCTGCTATATGCAACTCCGCGTATAATAACAATTACTCCTTTGAATCGGTCGCCTCTCCCCCTTCCCAAACGACGACTGGTTCCGATTGTTCATCGGCTCCCTCCCCGCTCTTCCGATTTTCTGCTTTGCCACTTTGAAACTGTCGAGACCTTTACGCGACTTCGTCCCCCCTTTTATCCGCGACGCGGACGGAATACATAAAAATCAACATATGCTCGCGGAGAAGAGAACAATCGCGTTCATTAACCGATACTCGTGTTTTGCATACAATGCGCCCTCCCGCTGCCACTGTTTCTCTGTGTCTAACGGGAAAGGGGGTGGCAGAGGAAATTTTCCTACTCGCGATATAATATCCTCGATAATCGCGACGGTCGATCAATCTTTGTGAAACACAAAGATGAATAAATTGCAATTAGATCGTGGAAAAGGATCGAAGGATCGTCGGACATTTTTCGGATCTTCCATCGCCGGATATCTCGGACAAATCGCGTAAATGGAACGCGTGTCTTCCCGTCCACGGCGTCTCTGGAGCCGCCATTGGCGGGGAATAACGTCTTCCTTTTGCTGCATCGCGACATGCATGCATGCATGCATGCANNNNCGTCACGGAATGCGAGCTGCCAGCGGCGCACGTGCACCGCGGCGGAAAGACGCGGGAGGACAATTGGAAACGGGGTCACGTCAGGGAACAAGATGGAGCGGAATAAAAAGGTTCCATTCCTTGACGGGATGTATCGCGAGTTAAATTTTATTTTCCCGTGGAAAACTTGCCGAGATCTGATTCGAGAAAAAAAAAAAAAAATAGAGGTTCAAGAACGAAGGTTTATAAAGGTTTCGTCCACCTCGACGACGCGAGGATCTCGTCCGAATCTATCGCAATCTATCGCAATACGCGTCGATCCTGTCTGACTTATCGCGCGTGCGCGACCAACGTCTATTTCCGGTGTGTGTCGTCACCGGGGGCAAGAGATGGAGAAAGGAGCGGAATTGGGTTGGAGAAGAAGGGGGAGGTAAAGAGAAATTCTCTTACAGATTGGCGGACAAGAGGCGGGAGACGAGGGAGAATGGAGGGCGTAGAGCGCGGCATTTGAGTGGCAAGGGGAAGCGACACGATGGAATTTCAGAAATTGCGCTTGACATTTTCGCGTGCATATCCCTCTCTGTGCAGTACCATCCATCCGCGTTTCCTAGGTCCCCGC
>NW_006263542.1:343983-345285 GCF_000469605.1 Apis dorsata | reverse complement strand
CTTCTATTTTCACCCGTGAAGGCGTCGACAATGCCTACCCCTCCCCCCTCCCTCCTTTCACGATTTTGCCAGATCGTTTCGCGGCAACGAAACACGGTGGAATTTATCGAGGAGGAGAAGATTGATACAGACCATGTTAATATATTATCTTGGAATAATATCTTTGAAAGGTACGTGTATCGAGTATAAATTTCGCAAAAGATTCTATCGCGATGGATTGAAATAGAAGAATATTTGGAATATTTGGAGTAGTGGAGTATAATATTTTTCGAATATTAATCGTAGATTCGTTTCGAGCAAGCGAATCTACCAATCTCTCTCTATACTCTCTCCTTCCCTTTCGCCCGATTACTCGGCTCCGTGCGCGCGCGCGCGCTCTCCTTTCATCGAAGGAGGAAATCGACAGAGTAGAAAATACGATCGGCGGGATCTTTCCAAAAGAAAGGAAAGAATTCAGTAGACGACAAGCGGTCGTTCCAGCGACCGGTTCCAAACAGCGCCCGGCTCGTAGAATATCATGGATCGGATGTTATTGCGGGGAGCGGAGATGAAAACTGCAAAGTGGTGCACTCGATTATCGAATTGGAACGTTTCTGGCTTGGACAGAATCCCATCTTTTTTTTTTTTTCTCTCCGTCGTTCGTTTACGAGACCGAAAACGTATTATACGGAACCGTTCGATTTCGCGAACATATCACGAACGTTTCGCGATACGAATGAATTCGGCGATGAAGTCGGGATGGGAACTCGTGGTAAAACTTTGCAGAATTTTTCCCCGAAGTTCGGGGGAAGAAAGAATGCCCCTTTCTCCGTGGCCACGTTTCCACGAACAAAGGGGAGATATTTGTGTTTGGACGCGGTGCGGTACCGAAAATGCGGTCACGCGGGGCACGAGCTCGAGAAAAAGTGGGTTTAAAAGCGCCGATTTATTTCAACGATCCGCGTCGTTTGTGCAAGCGCAAATAAACGAATGTCGCGGGACCGGCGTGAAACACTTAACGGCGAATAGTAGCGTGAAGCGCTGATAATTTCAAAGGGGGTCAGAGATGGAGAAGGGAGCTGGGGAAAAAAAAGAAAAGAAGAAAAAAGAGAAAACGGGGAAATGGAAAGCGAAAAAAGGGAGCGATAGAGGGCGTGCAACGTTGCGAAAGATCGTTCTCAATGGCGGAATGCCTCAAGTTCCAGAGTGGTCGAGCGTGGCGCGTCCCCGAGGAAAATAAATAGAACCCGCGCGGAAAGAGGAGAGGGACAAAGAAACAATTAAAAGAACACGCGGCCGCTTTTGACTCGCGGGAGAAAATAA
>NW_006263542.1:343680-343953 GCF_000469605.1 Apis dorsata | reverse complement strand
ACTCGGTGCCCCCCCTCCGGTTGACGAGTCTATCGTTTCGAAGGAGCTCTCATTCGGCTCGTTAAACGAGAGGCTTTTCCCCTCTCTCGACGTCGAGACGTCGTGGAGACGTCCAATGATGAAAAGTGCATACATACGTACACCGCAAGTGATAAAATTATTAATAAAAAAAGAAAAAAAAGCGCGCCAATCGAATAGTTTGAACGTTCTCTCTCGAATTGACACGAACGATGAGGGATGAATCGTGTTAGCCCCCCATTACGAGAAATATTA
>NW_006263542.1:336740-343667 GCF_000469605.1 Apis dorsata | reverse complement strand
GGGAAGTGGAGAAATGGGGCGAAGGAAAGCGGGGGTAACGATTGTATTATTCGGCGTCCCTTTTAGAAAATTCAGCTCGATCTCCGTGTTCCGAGTCCCGGCTTTGCCCTTCTCTCCTCCTCCTACTCCTCCACGGAACGAGGGCTCACTTTTCACTTAAGACCGCCAAGGGGTCGCCTCCCCTTTTCTTCCTCTCTCTCTCTCTCTCTCTAACTGCTCGGCATTATTTGTTATTACCCGCGTGCGTGATGCGAGCAGGGCAAAACGGTATCGCCGATAAATCTTGGGGAACAGGGCGCAGAGGCCGGTCAGATAAAGTCCGGCTGGATATACGAGCGGTACGAGAGCAACAATCTCTTTTCTCTCTCTTTTTTTTTTTTTTCCTATGCATTCTCGTGGCTAGAAGATTCTTCGTCCTCTTTCTATGGTCCAACTCACTTCTGGCTATTCGAGATTTCCGTCGGGATACGACGGAAGAGCGCGTTGAGGAGGCCTACGGAAGACGGAAGAAAGGAGAACCGAGTCCAGAGAGTTTCCGAAGAGGGAAAAGAAGCGTTGAGAATAACGTTTAAATCCACCTTCGACCTCCTTTTCTCTTCCTCGCCACTTCTTTGAAAAATACAACTCGCGAATTTTTCACCGCGTTCAACATATATTTTCTTTTTTTCTATTACGAAGCTCACCCTCCCTTCGTTCATCGATCGAAAATAACAGAATTTTTCGATCATCAGAGCATTCCTAATATAAAAGCATTCCAAACGATAATCTCGATCGAATCTCGGATGGATTAGCGTAAATCTCTTCTAAACAGGGAGGGAGGGTTTACGCCCCGACCCTATTTAGAGGTCTCTATTTCCAATTGCCGCCACTCTCGATCGAGCCCTACCACCACCAATTTCCACGCCAATCCACGTTAGGTCTGGCCGGCGGTATGAATAGGGAAACGGCGGTGAAACGCGGCTGCGAATTCCCGGCCTTCCGTGCGATAAATCCAACGTCTATTCCGCGTTACATCTAATGATTCCGGTTCGCTGGCTCCCTCTTGTTCCGCGCGCGACATTAACCCCGCCGACATTATATGGCGTGTCTGAACGGGCAGTAACGATTCCCTTAAAACAATTTATGCGCATTGATTAATAGGATAAAGCTCTCGAGAGTCGTGGACCTCTCGTGGAGGAGGGNGCGCGAGGGGAGGAGGAGGCGGGGAAGAGGAGGAAAGGGGGAGACGATAGGGGCGAGATATCGGGTACACGCAGCGCGAAATGCAAGGGACCGTGAAGCCATCAATTTAAATGTGCATTGGCGCCGGGATTGCTCGTCGAGAGGCTTAAATTCGGCAGAACGAAATGGTTCCCCGATACGATGAGGAGTCGGAAGAAGAGGAGCCTGCTAGGTATTACCAGGAAATAACGAGGAGCTTTTAATCCACCTTGCCGACCCTTCGATTAATCCTTCGGCGAAGGGAATTCACCGAGGAATTCCAAGGTGGCACGTATTCGAATTCGTTCTCAAATATTTTTCAAGGCCCCCCTCCCTCCTTCTTCCCCCATCGACTTCTTATCGACGGATTTTCAGGGAGAAATGTACAGTATTATATCGTGAACACATCCTATCCTATTGTCGATAAGAATTTTGATAAGAAATGGATTTGGATGTCAAAACGATGTGAAAAATTTTTGATGATCGATCCCCTCGATACGAAATTCGACAACATTTAACGCGTTATTCTCGCTCAAAAAAAAAAAAAAAATCTCCGAAAAAAAGGGATTTTATTGGAGGGCTAAATTGGGGCACTTAAAACGCTAGCCATTATTCACAGACTTTGGGAATAGGAATAGCAGACAACGATCCATTGTCCGTATATATTCCCGATTGAATGGCGGATCTCGATGTTACAGGGAACCTAACCTGGCCCGTATTTTCGAAAACAATGATCCGCAGTATTGCGGTTACGTGCAGGAGAGCGCGATACACTCGATACGCGGTAACCAGGGAAAACCAGTAATGTGTACACGGCACGGTTCCGTGAACACAGGGCTGCGGGGGCGTATGAAAGCTCCGAAAAGCAGAACTGCATTACGGCCTGCAGCACAGTTGCATTAACCCCACACTCACACGTGGACACCCGCGGCGCAAACGTACGCGAGAACAATTTTCTAAAATGCTTGATTTCGATCAAAATTTTCCTCGACCGTCCCCTCTCGCGTCGATTGATCGACTAATCGCCCCTTCGACTTTGTCGCGCCGAATCGAAACAAAATTTCTCCTTTCTTCCTTCCGTTTATTTATACTCTCGTTCGAGGAGAATTCGAATCGCGTTCGCGTTCCATATTTTATATTGGAACATTTTTTATCCCTTTTTCTTCCTCCCGCTGATTTCGATCCGTTTCAAAATTTTCCTCGACCGTCCCCTCTCGCGTCGATTGATCGACTAATCGCCCCTTCGACTTTGTCGCGCCGAATCGAAACAAAATTTCTCCTTTCTTCCGTTTATTTATACTCTCGTTCGAGGAGAATTCGAATCGCGTGCGTTTTCCATATTTGATATTCGAACTCTTTTTACCCCTTTTTTTTCCTCCCCGCTGATTTCGATCAGCGAGAAGGCTTGTTCAAGATTCTCGAGGATCGTATCTGCTTTCAATTAATTTCTACGTAAGGGAGTGCAAGGGTTCTTGGTAAAAGGATTCTTCGAATCCCTTCTAACGTCTCAAAATGCTAATGCAA
The DNA here is from genome assembly GCF_000469605.1 of Apis dorsata. NCBI lineage: Eukaryota > Metazoa > Arthropoda > Insecta > Hymenoptera > Apidae > Apis > Apis dorsata. The sequence continues at coordinate 340,943 of NW_006263542.1, read as the reverse complement.
GGATAGATTAGATGAAATCGAATCACTGTGATTCGTTTATTGATTAAAACATCGAAATATCGAAAGGGGGAGAACGAAAAAAATTATTCATTCGTTCAAAGCAACAAGAAACGCAACATTGCGTTCAATGAAACAATTTGATCCCTCGTCGTGCATACACATCCCTAAAGTCCCTAAAGTCCCTGAAGTTATGTACACCCTCGTTCCTCGATGGGGATACGTTAGATCGGAGATAAGATACGCGACAGAAACGCGCGTATCGAATCGTGTCGAACAAATAATTCGGAGTTGTTTCGGTCAACTACAAAGAGGATGAGAGGCGAAACGAAAGAGGGTGGACGAGGCGAAGGTCGAAAGAAGAGAGAAAACGAGATGAGAAGCGTCTCGAAGCGAGATAGAGAAGAGAGAGAGAGAGAGAGAATATAGTACACGAGTCGAGAATGTAGTAAGGTTATTAATTTTGGGACGGTGGCAGCGGTGTGACAAAGCCATCTGGCGTAATGGGCTTTCGCTCGAGCCGATTACAACCTCGCGAACCCGAGAGAAAGGAATTAAAACGAGGAAGGATCGGTTGAATCGGTGGAAGGGGGGAAAAAAAAAAAAAAGAAAAAATAAATAAATAAAATTCGATATACGGTATTACTTATACACAGATGGAATATCTCTGAATATCTCTATCGAGTTACAGGCGTGAAACGATCGTGAATCTATTTCCTTGCCGGGGAGAAAACGCGTTTGTATCCGTAATCTCGCGAGATTACAGCGTAGCACGCGAGAAATCCCGGTTCCGTTTTTATTTCGTGAAACTTTTGTAGCTCGTTACGCGTTCTGGTTTCACGGATTGGTAAAGGGATTGGAAAGAAATCCAAAGTATGGTACGTCTGCGATCGAGGGAGCCTATCGAGGGGCGATTATAACACGGCTGATGCGATTCCAGCGATTCGATCGATAGTAATTCATGCCCATTTCTGCGGTCCACGGCGTGCTGCGGTTTTGATTTGCAACCGACAAATGGAATCACGCGTCTTCGGCAACGTCCCGGCCATAATCGAGGCCGGGATCGAGGAAACGACGCCACGACGATCCTCGTTCCCCACCGCTGCGAGAATCGACTCGCGGCTGCATCCTGTCCCCGCGAAAAACGTCCAAAGAAACAGGAAGCCGCGTAATCAAATCAATTTCGCGCCCCGTCTTTCCACCACCAGCCCTCCCCTCCTTTCTTGCTCTCTCCAATCGATCCAAATGCCCCCTCTGCCATTTTTTCATTTTTAACATCGCCCCTCGTTTCCCCTCGTCCGGCGAGGGAAGAAAGAAAACGAGCCGCTTAATATCGAGAATCGAAACAACAATCGAACAAAGGGAAGTTTTGTTTCCTTTCGATCAAAGAAAATTTTCAATTATTATATGCTTTATCTTATTTATTTCTCACAGCTGCCAATGTGCGAATGGATCCGTAACGCGAGAAGTTTATTTTTCGTAAACCTTCGCCATCGAAAGGGTTTCGAGAACTGATAAATATTCAATATTCCTCGAGATTATTCTTCGCCTTCTTGCCCGGTAATGGCGGCTCGTGATTCGCATGTAAATCACAAAATATCCTTTCGCGGGACACCGTTAATCTTCTTTTTCATCCTCGAACGACGCGTCGTGCTTCCCACATTCCGGCCAATAAACGTTCCTTGTAACGCGATATAAATAATCATCGATACCTCGACGATAGCAATTAAGCAATACCAACGATGCACTCGAAAATCGTAAAATACGGAAATTTATACCGTTCAAAAGAAGGCAAAGCTATCTTTGAAAAGAAACGAAAACTTGAACGCAGATATGTTTATTATATAATCGCTCGTATTGACATATAATCCTACTGTGATTGTGTCGGTATTCGGGAACTCGGGAAAGGATTCTTTCTTATTTATCCAAATACGATGTATTCGAAATAACGAATACCGGACAACGATGATTTGCGAAATTTGATTCCTCCTCCCGTGGAAAAATCACGGGAATAGAGAAGCAAAAATATCAGAGCATTAGGATGGGGAGAGCAGAGGCCTGTAAACGCCAAGTAACCAGGGACCACCGACCACTTTGCGTAATTACCAGCTCTATCCGGTCAGGAGCGTGGTATTTAATCGGGCTAAAGTGCAGACCCACTCTCCCTTTCTCGCTCTTCCTTTCCCTTCCTCCCTCTTTTTCCCACTTTCCATCCGCCCTCTGCCCCTCCTCCGTCCATTTTTCATCGCGAATCTCTCTCTTTCTCTCTCGTCCCTTTCTCCCCCATCCGCGAAATCTTCGTTGATGAAACGAAGACGGGCCGAGAAAAGCGGCAAGGTCTAAAACGCGATGTAGCGAAAGGGCGGATAGAAGATATCTTCGTTCGTTCGGGGATGCCCAAATATTTGACCGAGAAAATGATATCTCCCCCCGTTTAGACTTTTCCCATTGCCCCGCGTTACCTCGCCGGGGATGGATACGATTTTTGGTCGAACCGGAAGCAACCTTCTCTCCTCTTCCTCCGCTCGTCCGTGATTCTCATTCACCCCCGCCTCTTTCGAGATCCCTTTCACGCTACGTTGCTGCTCGTTTCCACGGAGGAGGGAGGAGAGATTCCACGATTCTTTTCTCTCTGCGACCGTTTCCTGCGACTCGGTGAAAGTCGCCGGGAGGAGAATAGGTTCGGTAATTTGCGACGAGGGACAACCTCCGTGGACGGGAAAAAAAGGGGAGATGAAATTTTTAGGTACGGAGCATTTTCGAGGAATCGGTAATAACGTTCGTAATTGGTTCCACGGACGGAAGCAATTTCCCTATCGGATCGGGCAGATGATCGCCGATTTTACGGGCAGGCGGGCGAGAAAACCGTTGATGCAGTGTGTTTCCTCGCGAAGAAAAATTTTGGTAAAAGAAGAAAAGAAGGAAGGCGGTACGAAGAAGGATGGAGAGGGGGTGATCGAATGTGGGTATAGGAGCAAAACTGGGTCTTTCCCGGTCTGCTGGACAGATTAAAACTGTAATTACGAGAAGAATGGTTCGCTAAGAAATAGAATATTTGAATGGGCAACGACAGGGGAAAATTACAATAATTTCACCGCGGAGACACGTGAACTCTATCGTCGTCACCTTCGTCGTTCTTTTCATTTTCTTGTATTTTTTTCCCCCCTTTTCTTCACGTTCTTTGTTAATCACGTAACCTCGTTTCCTCGTGTCAAAATTCAACTGGCTGATCGGAGGATTTCCTTTTTCAGATAAAAAAAATTTCAGATATTTCCCTTTGCTTACGACCGACGAAATCGAGATTCTCGGTTCTCCCATTCTTTTCCTCTATCCATCTATACCGCGTTTTTCCTTCGTGCAATCTTCATTGCATTTTCATGTCCTCGGTGTTCCAATTCTCGCACGTCATCCTCATATTTATGCAACGATCCTCTTCCCGTTGGGCCCACAATCCTAGATTTTATACCGCGGTAATTGTCGCGGGAATCGATGATTCGCGAAAAGAAAACAAAGGGAATAAAAAATAATCTTCGTGAAAAAAAAAAAATTCCTCTTTAGGGAGAAAATCCGAGCTTCACTCTTGTATATTAAGCAAACTATTTTTCCAGAATTTCCAGAAGTCGAGATTCGAGAGCGAGACGAGAAGATGTTTTAATCTTTCACAAGGCAATCGAAATTTTTCAAGTCCCGGGAAAATTCGCGAAGTCGTAACCCGTGACAAGAGGGGGTTGACGGGGAGGGTTGAGAAAATTCTGCCACCCTCTTTTTCTCGCCATCAAGAATCCCTCGTCTCTTGCTCGCACTTTCATCCGCCTCCACTGTCCCCCCCACCTTCATCCGCCTCTCTCCACTGTCATCGGCGAAGGCTTCATCGCATTTTCATGTCGCCGCGTGCTCGTCTCTCGACTCTCGTGCGCGGTTCCCTCATATTTATGCAACGGTTGCACGACCGGACACGGATCTCGCCAGGGAAACGTTTTCTCGGCGAAAAAACGCTCGCCACCGCCCTCAAAGGCCAACGTTTACGCGTTCGGCTTTAGTTTAAAATTCAGCCGCGAAAAAAAGAAAAAAAAAAGAGGTGAAGGACCACTCGACGATTCTCTCTCTCTTTTTCCACCACCCATCCATCGTTCACCTCGTCTTCGTCGCGTCCACGACGACGATTTCGTAATGGGGCATGCGTGTTATCGGGAAGCGTGAGCGCGT
>NW_006263542.1:326302-336697 GCF_000469605.1 Apis dorsata | reverse complement strand
CGACAAACCAAACCGTGAGGGGAAACGTTGACCATTTTTTCTTTCCTTTTTTTTTTTTTTTCGATTGTAACGTAATATTTCAACCCGTTTAAAAAAAACGAAAGAGGAAAAAGAGGGAAAACGGATTGGATTACCCGCGATCGTGGAGCGCAACGCCCGGTTCTGTCCTCCCTTCTTTTTTTTTTTTTTTTTTTTTTAATCCGTCGTGCACACGACGAGTTCGAAATGGAATTTTTTAGAGAGAGAAAGAGAGGGAGAGTTCGGAGGGATGGAGTGGAATTACCGAGTGGGTGGTAAGAATCGTCAGAAGTGCATCCTCGAGGACAGCTTTATCCGGTGCACATGTTTACGATACGCCATGACGAATCGGCTATTTTCGAGCAAAGCACGAACCCTTAAGAGCACTTCCCATTCTTTAGGGGGCGTGCTTTTAGTTGAGAGAGCGCGTTAAGCAGTTCGGCTAAGAGTCCCGGGCAAAACGAATTCACGGTAGACTCTCTCTATTATCCGGACTAATAGGGACACGTGACCGTTCGAGAGCAGGGGAATTTCGGGACAATCGCCGTTCTGGAATGTTTTTCTTGGGGCGCGTTAGAGATAAATACTCGGACGTGGAGCAGAGATAAACTCCGAGTAAACTCCGTAAGAGATAAGTTTAAAAAAGTTTCCGATCGTCCATCCTTTCCTATTATTACACGACTTATTACACGACGCACACAACGAAACGTCCTAAACAATACCTAAACGATACTACGCAGTACACATTTGCGATGATTCGTTGAACCGAACGACGTTTCTCACGAACGTTGATCGAGACGAGACACGATCGATCGTCAAAGGAGTGGAGATAGAGTTAAAACATCGACGAATATCGTTACAGATGTTTGAAGAGTATGGAGGAGGCATGGAGCGGCGTCGACATCGCACAAGGCAGAGGGATCGGTAACGCAATCTCCGCTACCGTATGAAACTCAATCACGTTTTTTAGCGTCTTCGTTTATTACGCGCACGGGCGCGTAATATTCCATGGCGAAACGGTGAACTTATGAGAGGTGAGGGGGCGCGGCGATACAGACAGACGACAAAGAGAGGGTGAGACGCATCGAGCAGGCAATACCCTGTGTGCGCACTCGTACGAATTCCCGGCTATCAAGTATCATTCAAAAATTGCCCGAAGGAATTCGATATTCGTGAAATGGCGGCTAGACGCGCCTGTGACGGACCCGCGTTGCATACGCACATACGTTCGTTGAAGCCTATACACTATATGGGGTGCGCCGATCATTCGAAATTTGGATGGATGCATCTCCTATTCCGCGAAGGAAACCTTACGATTCCAATTTCTATTCGGAGATTCGTTCCAACGTATTATCCTTGCACACAACAACGCGAGAGTTGTTAAATTCGTTAACCACACTCTATTTTTCCATTCTTGCGAGGGAAGAATATTCTCTTTCGTTTTCGATTCAACTTGGTAGATACGCATCTCGTAGATTCTTCGATCCTTCCAATTTTTTCCCCTCCTCGGTTCTCTCCCCTCCGGTTCACGGCCGTTCTACCGTGTATCGTTCTTCCAAGCTTCCTCTCCCTGCCCCCCCACTCGGTAGTTTCGCGTGTGGCTCGTCCACAGTCTCGCTCGTTGAATAGATTAAACGAATACACGCCGGTAAGCCGGCGTAACGTCGTTCACGGATTCGAACCATGAATTTCAACCGTGAAAATATGCCCGCGCTCTCTTTATACGCACGGCCGAAACGCGGAGGCAAGATAATCCGGCAAAACGAACAAACTCGTTCCCAACCGCTTCTTCCGACCCTCGACACACCACTCGACATAATACTAGATTATGGTTAGAGGTTGGCCTGCCCTGCCTCTCCCTCTCCCCCTCTCCCTTCCTTCCTTCCTTCCATCTTTCAACTCCGACAACGGCTTCGTACGTACGCCTCTTTCGAGCTTTCGATCGCATCTACGGCTCGAGCTTTCTTCGACCCTTCCTCTTCTCGATATTTTCCAGATCTACTCTCGCTTTGTCCGTCCATCTTCCCGCGCCAACTTTAAGAGAGGATCCGAGAGAATTTTTACGACGAGAATGATATCAGAAGCGGAATTGACGACACTGCGAGACATCTCCCAACCGTATACACGACTCGAATGGAACTGCGAAGGACGTGAGCACGAAAGTAAATGGCTGTTTCGAACTCGATGGAATGTTCCGAGAAAACAGAACGCGTCCTACCAGTAAGTAAACACAAGCCTCTTCGGAGTTAAGAATCTTTAATTCTGTTTATACCGTACGGTAAATATACGGTAAATTTATTACTCGGAGATACTCGACGAATCTTCTCATCGTTATCTTCCGAACATGGTTTAAGAAAAAAAGAAAACAATCACAATCGTCTGGAATTTAACTCGACGCCATCGCAGAAATTTTGAACTATTTTGCAATCACGGTTGCAAATTAACGATTGATTAATACTAACGTTTCGCAGTTGGAAATTTGTGATTGCACTACGATTCGACTAACTACGATGATCAACTCGCGATGAAAAAAGATGAAAAATTTCTCTCGTATCGTACGCGATACGATACGATATCGAGAAACGAAAAACCGCGGAGAGCGGTTCGATACGGGCAACAACAAGCCCCTCGCGTCGCGTCGCGTCGGGAATCGAGCAACGACGCGTCAAAATTGATTTTCGAGCGAGTGCGCCGCATTGACCTCTGACTTCATTAAGCATCGGCCGCGCCTCGCGCTTCGAATTAATTATACATTCGGTTTTCGCTCGCGCGGTCCCGCATCGCGAGAGATAATGCACCTTCGATGCTGCGCTTTTGCACGCATTTTCCTGAAATCGACCCGAGGTCAGCCACCGTTCTATATGGCGACGATCCACGAGATCCGATCGATTCCCTTTCTGCCTCTCTCTCTTTCTCTTTCTCTCTCTCTTTGGTTCGCGGAATCGAGCAGCAACGTGGAATCATTGAGCTCCTCGAAACGAGCGGCCTCGGTTCGGTTACTGCACGTTTCGCGCGGATAAATTCCTCCTATATCCTTTTAAACGAATTACAACAAATAATTCTACTGTAGAAATGGCTTGGCTTCGATGCTTCCCTTCCTCCCTTTTATCGGGATACCGACTCTAAGCGTATTGTGCATATACGAGTAAGCGTTGAGGATAGCAAAAGGTTATCGATAAGTATCTCTTCCTTGGAATTTTTCCACATTTCGACGGGCTTAGGGAAGTGGGAAAAATTGGAGTTGGACGTAAACGATCCAGTTTACAGCGTGGAGTGTGCCTACGCAAAGGATTAACCCTTTGACTGCGGCCCACCTATCGATAAAGCTTATATGCAATCGAAGAGTGTGAGAGTATTTTTTTAAATACTTTATGTTAAATATAGAATATTCGTCATGAATTATTTGGTTCAGTGAAAGAGAAATTATAAAGCTTCGTTATTATAAAGCGTCATAAAGCGCAATAAATATTTTTATTCTAGCCGATAATTTTGTCGAAAGATTGATAAAAGTAATTATAAAATAATTTATAAAGATTTATAATTTAACGTCACATTATATTTCCCTATATTATTTTTATTTAATTATAAGTATTTAAAGTATATCGTATCATTAAAATTTGATATTGATATTCTCGAAACCAATTTACCATTATCTGCTAATTAAAATATCCCATCTATCTTCTCTATAAACCATCCATCATTATCTTTATGTCATTATTCTTACGCTTGGAATAATAAATTATAACAAATTATCATAAACCGGTGGTATATAAATTTCCTTTATCTTCACCTTAAAATTTCAGATATCGCGTCCATCTTGGAAAACAAAAGCACATTATAAATAACTTCACTTAAAGATATATTCATCCCCGTACATACATATACACAAACCTTTCTCTTAAAAATCTTTCGAATCGTCATTTTATCTTCGTTCGCGAAGAGGATACAAAATTAGATAATACAATAGAAACCTATCGATAAATCAGAACAGTAACCGATACTCGACTTCCCTATCGTTCCCGAGGATCGAGCCTCATATCCTTGCAATACTTCCCACGCATTAACACCGACACGCCACGTAGAAACGTTCGCAGCCCATGCAAGGAAGGATAGACTGCGGAAAAGAGAAAAAGAAAAAAAAAAAGAAAGAAAGAAAGAGATAGGCCGTTCTTAACACAACGTTCGACAAACAACGAGCAAAAAGGCCAGCCACGGTACGTACGTTTCGTGGCGACTTCCGCGATCTTGAGCACCACCGACTCACCTATAACCATTAATCGGCGAAGGTAGCGTTTCACGGTAGTTACACGTTGCGTCTAACTCGTGCGATCCTTCCAATTATTAATAGCAGACCGCGTATGTCGTTACACCCTTTCGTCTCATCCTGCGCTCGAGTCGGGATGCGAAATTTTCAGATCCTATCTGCTTCCCACCCAACGAGGTATTTATATCGTATACATGTGATACTGTATAGGGAGGAAGAAATTTTTCGCCAATATATAATTGTTTGAAAATATTACAATTGTTGAGATGTAAGATATTACAAATACGAGATGTATATTGTAATACGAAGAGATAAAACGTTGGTAGAAAAAGTATATATTATTTCGAATTAACAAAGAAAGAAAAATTATTACTTTGATTAACAATAATTAATAATTAAATAAGCATGTAACGTTTTCGCGTGTAATTATTTTTCTACGTGAATGATATTAAATGCGTGCGATTTTTCTTTTTCTTCTTTTTGATAATAAACAAAAGTTAAGTTATTTATTTTTCACATTCGTGCTACAATATTTTATTATCTCAAAAAAATTGCAGCATCACCGAACAATTTCATCGGCCGAAAACTTTTTTCCAAGGTTAATACACGAACCATTAATTACAACTCATTAAGAGAGCAACTGGCCGTCTCTAGCGGCTTGTGAATCATTCTTAATCATTTCATCTACGGTCCAACCACGATGACCATAGTCGTCGTGCCTTCTCCTCCCTCCCCATTCGTGGCGTACACCACAGTAGCACTTGTATTTCTCTTTCTTTATTTCTTATTTCGTCTCGAGCCTGTTTATGGTGTATAGTAACTACGAGAGAGTAAAAATTATAGTGAGCTAACCGGGAGTTCAGGGATTATTGCCACTTAAGCGGGCAACGCTAATCGATGTGACGAATCGCCTCGAGTTACGCCCGCTCCGCTGCTTATTGCTTCGTTAGGGAAACCGATCGCGGGTAATGTGTCGTGTCGCCGCGGATTGATCGCCGATCCTGACCCTTGTAATTAAGTTATCGCGTCAACAACCCCCCAGTGGTCCTCAAACGGAGGACGGACGTCGAATTCCACCAGCCGATTCCGCGGGGCTTAATCACAGGCATTGAACATTCTCTGGAAATTCCAACATTTGAGAAATTTTGCCCGGAGAAAACAGGAACAATTATTCCGTTCGTTCGATGGATCGAATGGATTAGATAGTTAAAAAAAGAAAAAAGAACGAGAGAAAAAAAATACTCTCGCGAGAGTATTTAGTCGTGGAGATGATGACTAAACGTGAACGCCGCTCTACGTTAGCCGGTCGATGGCGATGGCTGGTGACAGAAGTCAGACGAACAGAGCGAGACACGAGAACGAAGTCGACGGCCCTTCGCCGCAAATTAGTTTCGTTCCCGTTTCAAAAAGCCGGCTGCAAGAACATTTCCTCGTGGTGGAAACAACTCGAGGAGCACTTCTTCCACGGTAATCGCCCATTTGTATATCCGATACACGCTCAACGATCGTTCAGAAATTTCTCCGTGTCGCGAATAACGCGTTTAGCGGGAAATAATTTTTTTTTTTTTATTTTTGCTATTTTTCACCAATACACGATTTCGCTCGACTGCAATTAAACGCTAATCCGTACGCCATCCCTCTCTCGTTTTAATCCCGATAAAGAGATAAAAGAAAAAAGTGGAAAATGTGTGGGAGGGCGAGACGACACGATCCACGGCACGAGGGTCGAATGCACAATGGTCATCGAATTTGGGCAGCGCAGTTTATTCGGCCGCTAAGACCGCGGCTGCAGTTAGCAGCTGGCTCGTTCCGAATCGTCTCGACGCCACTTCCAATTAATTTTACCAGGACAGGAACAACGGTAATTGGACTAGAAATAATATTCGTCGCCAGGACACCACCGCGGTTCGGGCCACGCATTGTGTTTAATTATCAATTACACCCGCCACCGCAACTATACACTATACAACACCCGAATACAATTATTGTTTCTCCGACCATGGGTTCCCGCTTCGATGCGGGTTTCCGAATAATTGCGCGGAAAATGAAAGCGATAGATGGATGGGTCGAAAATGCGTGTCACTTTCGAGTGCGAAAGAACCGCGCAATTGGTAATTGGTAATTGCAGAAGCATCTTCTCCTTCTTCAGAGTCAGAGATCGGAGGTGAAAATTGATTAGAAGGAGTAAAAAATCCGGAAGAGTAAACGTATGGATGGTCGTCCCGTATGACGAGTGCCGTTATTTATAGGCTATTAAAATCTCTCGCGCAAGGAAACGTTCGAGTACGACTTGAAACGACTCGAGAAACGAATTTGTACGGAGTCTTGGAGGATCGGGTGTAGCAGGAATAGAAATGGAAAGAGTGACGAACCGTGTTTTTTCCCACCCCTCCCTTCAAAAATTTCGATCGCTCTTCCATACGGTTCCTAGATCCGTTTTTCTCTTTCCGCCTTTCGGCTCAAGATTTACGAGCCGAAAGAGCGTCGCTTACGAAACGAGAATTCTTCAACGTCAAGAGTAATTAAGTTCCGCGGGAATTTCGATAACGGATGGTCGGGCACGAAGTCGTTAAACTCGGAGAAAAGTTCGCCGACTAGGTTAATACGTGACGTACGAATTTAAAAACTCTCCCAGAATCCCAGAAAGCGGCAAACTCCGTGTTTATTTCGTTGAACACGCGCGACGCTTTATCGCAATTCGATTTGTTCCGATTCCGAAACAACAAAATCGTGTTTGCCGCGCGGATCGAAGAATCGACGTCTCGACGATTTCGGACGAGTCTCGGGAGGAGAAACAATTTTTTTTCCCCCCTCCCCATCCGGTATCCGTAATACCCCCCCCCTATCGAGGGAGACGACTAACTTCTTTCGATCGGGAACGAAGTTTCGATCCCCTTTTCGGCGCTGTCGTTACTCCATTTGATCGTAATCACTCGATCCGATACGGTCGACTTAACCCCGCTCCATTCCATATTCCGCTTTCGTCCGTAAATCTTCCAACTTGTTTCAAACCATCTCTCTCACCCCCCTGCGTGTCTCTTTCGCCCCTCGTCCGCGTACCCATAGACGGAGAAAGATGGATGGATAGACGGATGGGTAGATGGATAGATAGAGAGGAGATCAGACTCGACAGAGGCCCGCAAAGTTTTTCGACGTGTCAAGCTCAAAGGAATAAAAATAAACGTCGAAATAATTTCTAAGCTACGCGATCTCGGCAGGGTTTTTCGAATAAAGTTCTTAATATACGAGGTCTCGTGAGTTCAAAGCCTCGAAAACGTTCCTATTCGTTCACAATCCATCCATTGTTCTTACCCTCCCTTAACCACTGTTTCATTTTTCCCCCCCCGATTTTTATGATTTATTCTCCTTTCGATTCGACGTTGATGTCTCTCTCTCTCTCTATATTTACTACTACGTCGATGAGACGCGTAAAATCTTCACCCCAAAAATCGTTCGCCCACATAGAGACGGGGGAAGGGGGATCGTAGTCACGACATTTAATGGACGATTGCCGAGGAGGCAGACGCGGCGACGACGACAACGACGAGACCCTCGACCCTTCGTAACCGACGAAAGACATTTCCTCTCGTTCCGAAGGCAACCGAACCGAGGCTAATCCACGATATCGTTCGTACTTCATTAAGGGTCATTTCCAACGGACCGAGAAGCGATTCGTTGATTTATCGACTCGATCCATCCTTTATTCGATTCGCTCCCTACGAGAAGAGATGTTCATTCGAATGCACGCACAGCGAAATCGATGTCACGTTATAGAATGATTGTTATTGATACGTTTTTCCTAAATGAAATAGATATTTTTATATTCTCTTCTCGCACCACTTTGAATAGATCTAATCCACGAATTTGACCGATCATTGATAAAGTTAAAATATTTGTATTTACGTAATATCTTTTCTGAATTACGTTTCATCTTGAAAAATAGATTTCTGTTATGTTCAATAAGATGCTCGGCCGAATGCATCCGAGAACAAAGTCATCCAGTTTCCACCGTGTTCCGCATCGGCACGAGCGCGCACAAACATGGAACATTTCCCAGTCCTAGGATTTGTTCACTTTATTTGTCCGTTGAAACGCGTAGAATGCAACCATTGAATGGACGTTTCCCAAGCGGCGCCGCGGGATTCCGTCTCTTCGGATCTCCCCGCACCCCGCCCCCGAACACATTTCTGTCAGGAGGGAAGAAGTTACCGGTCCGAGACTAATTCAAGATATCGTTTCCACTTTGTTAAAGGCCATTCTCCGTGAACCAGCTCGATACGTGATTTACCGTTCCCTGCCGCACGAATTACCTACTCGAGCCTGCTTCTTATCCGTTATTCTCCGGCTACGAAAAACCACCGTAACCAATCGATTCCTCTTATTGTCCAACACTTTCACCTCGCTCCCTGGTCGCGAGAAAGAGAGGGTATATAACGCTATTGCAACATTTCCCCTCGAAAACATCGATGTCTCGTAATGAATCTGTTCCATTCGATCCACGAACCGCCACTGAAGAAAAATGGGGAGAGAACGATATAATCGAGAGAAAGAGAGAGAGTGAGTGAGTCTAAGCCGCAAATGAACGAAACTCGTGACGGTCACGAGCGATCGAGGTGGACGAAAGGTGAAGCATCGAAAGGGGAGACAAATAGCAAGTAGTCTTGATTCTTGGAAATTGACGACGAGAAGAGAAGGGAAGGAGGCGAGGAGAAAAGGTAATCGATTAGCGGCCGTGGAACGAAGAGACCTTAAATATAATCTTCCCGACCTTCGCCCCCCTCTCCCCCCTCATAATTCTCTGTCCTCTTTGCACCGACGCGAAGGAACGAGGAACGATCCTCCTCCGTCCACCCACACGCACGCACACCACCCCGACGCCTTTCGTTCTCGAGCGATCCTTTTTTGTTCGGGGCTACCGGGACGTGGCATTTTTTAATTAATCCCCGAGTATTTTTTATGAGAATTCCGCGCCGCGATCGTGTCAGGGATCTCTCGTCTAGCCCATAACTCGCACCAGAGAGAGAGCAAGAGAGAGAGAGAGAGAGAGAGAGAGGCGCGCGTGTACCCATACACAAGGGTTAAATAGAAAAATTCATATATAGGAATATCCTGTCACGTGTACGCACGAAGGGCACGCATATACGTAGTTCGTGTATAGATGTGTATATACACGTGTACATGCACACGTGGAAGGAAGGAAGGAGCTCTTGGACGTGAGGGTTGGAGGGGACCTCTCGGTAGGTACGGTCTCCCTGGACGACCCCAGAGGGGTTAGCAGGGGGCTGAAAGGAGGTAAATAACGCGAAGCGAAGGGGCGAGGGTACGTCAGCCTACTATGATTAATATCGTTGCGGCATGCAATCAGATCGAGCATATATATATACATATACATATATATATATATGTATGTACGTATATATGCGCGCGGCCGGCCATTCGAATTACACCCGCCGGTGGGAGGAACGCTCCTTTCTCCTCTCTCTCTTTCTCACTGTCTCTCTCTCCGTTCACGTGAAACGTCCATCGCTCGGTCCGTCGATTTCTACGTTTTTCTCGAGGCGATGCGGTGTTCTAAAGGCACGAGGATGCCCGTCGTGACCGCACCATCCTCGAATCTCCACCGAGAGGTTCGATGATTCACGTGGCCGACGAATTAATTCCGCGTTCGACGGCTGCCACCGCTCCCGCGCCACTTAATTAATCCTAATTTAATTTTAATTCCTTGATTCAATTTCCTCCCTTTGTATCGTGCAGCCCTTCCGCGGTCGGTGGACCGCTTTTGTGCGCGGCCAAGTCGCGAATTAATTCCTCCTGCCGGTGGTGGCATACCGGTGGCAAACGCGCGCGCTTTTTCTCCTCTCTCTGTCTCTTTGTAGCGTGGAACGTAGCAGGAAACGAAATTCGCCGCCCTTCGGTTCGAAGAGGTCCGAGGACCTCTAGTATTTCGGCAAACATTTAGGCGTTTCGATGCGAGGGGGAACGTTCGAAATTTTATGACTGGTCTGGGGATCCAGAGGAGGTGGAGGTGTGTCACTGCGAAAGGGTTACGCGGTCGAAGGGAGGTCTTCGATCGTCTCGGGTCGAGCAGCGATCCGAATGTCATTAATACGAAG
>NW_006263542.1:323983-326088 GCF_000469605.1 Apis dorsata | reverse complement strand
ACGCCGCCGCCGCCGTCCCCATCGTCGTCGAGGCTTCGCGTGTATCCGCGTGTGCGAGCAGCGTTGTGCAGCGATAAATATACGGCCGACGCCGGCGTCGTGTCTATACGCGAAACACAGGCAACTTGGGGACATTTGTCGCGATACGATCGCGAGTATATCCAAGAGACAAGGTCTCGAAACTCGTCACTGGAGATTTTTAATAAATACGTTGTCCAATGGAACGATTATACGTTGGCGAGCGAGAACACGTTGAAGTAATGAAATCGGTTTCAAAAGTAGTAGTAGTCGAACGAAAAAGAATTTGTCTTGCCGATAGCGGCGGTCTTCAATTACTCAAAGGAGATTGCGGAGGTTGGAAAGAGGGAGGAGAAAGAAATATTTTTCTCGGTGAATTCAAAGAGAGGGAGGGAGGGAGCGAAGCGATACGATTTCAAAGAAAATTCGCGCGAGGATAAACACGAGGATCGCCGTAAACTGAAAAATACCGCGTGTTCGTCGCGATACAGTGCATTACCTTGAAAACGGCATCGTTAACTCGAAGAACGAAGAAGGAAGCGTCGTAAAGACGGTTGGCTTGGCGTGCGTACGGACGCGCAACCCGACTCCTCCTCATCGTCGTTTGCTCGAATCGCTTAATTATTCGTATTATTCCGGTAATTTGCTCTGGGACGACAATTTACATCCGGTTTGTATTGCACAAACGATACAACGACCGTGCTATTAAAGAAAAAAATATTTCGCCGTAACAAATAATTCTTTCTTTTTTTGTCTCTCGATCTAAAAATCGTCTCAAGAGGCGAACGAAACGAATCGAGAGAGGAACAAAGCGGAAGGGCGTAGGGACGGGGGAGGGAGGGAGGAGTATAAAAAGAAGGGAAACGTAATTTCCATCGAGAGGTACGCTTGGACGTTAATCGCTGGCGCAAAATCGCACGGACCCAAAGATTTATGCGCGGAAGGCGTACATACACGGGCGTCTCTATTATTAAAAGCTGCGTAATAACCAGGGGGCACCCCTCGCCGACTTTCGAACAAACGGAACGACCGTAAATCATTGGCAAATTGGACGACATGTTAATCTTGTTTCGCCTCGAATCCGAGGGCCGCGCGCGAAAAGAATGAATGGCCGCGGTACGTTTCAATATGTTTCATTCAATTTCGTACGCGACTTGACACGCCAACAACTCCCCCAGACCTGCAATCGTCAAATAAAATCGTCCCTCTCGATTCCTTTAAAAAATTCAAAATCGATCCATATTCGTCCGAATACGATGCTACGTCTTTCCTCGAAATCTCGTTCGATTTTGAAGAGAGAGAAAAAAAAAAAAAGACATCGAATGATGCTCGAAGAAAATTCTTCGTAAATGTGAAGAAGCTCGATCGATTCTCACCGCAAAGCGGGGATATAATCGTTTCTAATCACAATAAAGATAAATTCGCCACCTATCGTTCCAAATAAAGAGGAAACAACGACACAACGACGACGAAACTGCGCGACCTAATAAAACCGCGATCGACGAAATTCCACGCTTGTTCTAAACGTTGGAACCCGCTCGAGGCCCAAATTCCTGTATCGCCTGCAGCGAGGATGCGTTCTGTCCGTGGTTCTCGCACGGGAGAGAGGAAGGGGATGGATAGTTTGAACGGAACACGTATCGACTCCGTGCCGACATTCCAGAAGCGTACCAGAGAGTGGAGCGCGTACGAGCGTGGCAACGCGTAAAATCCTCTCGCCGGCCTGTTCCATCGGTGTTTTACGAGTGTACACACGACGAGGACGGCACCGTGTACAAGACGGGTGGTACACGCGAAAAGAGCGAACGAGAGGAAGACGAGAAGAGAGAGAGAGAGAGAGCGTATATCGAGAGGACTGAACGGCGTGTCGGGCGTATACCTGTAATTTCGATGTCGCCATTGTTCGTCGGATGCGACGATTAACGTCCCTTTAATAGCTTGGCCGACGATAGACCGGCGAGGAGACCGATCAGGAACGCGATTTCTCCCTTATCCTCTCTCTCCGTCCCTCCCTACTCCCATCTCGCTCGTTCTCGGCTTACAGAGCCGGCTGTAATTCGCGACAGAGCCGCGCGGAGTGAAGCGTT
>NW_006263542.1:320730-323643 GCF_000469605.1 Apis dorsata | reverse complement strand
CGAGGACCGGCCGACGTAATAGCCTCGGTACCTGGAGAAACATCATCCTCTCCGCCTCGTCGAGAGACACGTGAGATCATAATTGCAATCGTGGATAGGCTTCGATGGATGAGTCTTCTTCATTCCACGCGGGAATCACCGCGACGATACGACTCGACGTGGTGTTATCCGTGGCGACAGGATTATCTAAAGGGAGAGACAGAGAGAGAGAGAGGGAGGGAAGATTCGAAGAATCGAGCGTTGGATTTACAAGGCGAATCGGCCATCGGACGGATTTAGCGAATCTGAGCTATGCGGCGGCTGAGAGATGCCATTAGGACATCGAAAATCTCTCGGCTCTCCACCGGCCTCGTCGTCGTTTTCACGCTAGGTCGTTCGTTTAACCGCGCGCCACGACCACGCGTGGGGGAGGAGGATGGCGGGGATTATGAGCGACGCACATCCACACAGTTTTACCGAGGCGAAAGTTATTTTCTGAACCGTGGCCGCGGCGGAGTGGTAACGGACCCCCATTAGACTTCCTATCGGACGGAGCGAGAGGCAACGGGGCTCGTCGGCCCCGTGCTTTCAGTTTTATGGCGAATCGCTTTTAGCAAGTATCTAAATGACGATTTCTCGGTTAAACGGCTCGTATATACTCCCAGAAACGATTTCGAATGCCGGGGAGAGGAATCTGCTTACATCTCCGCCCGTACAACCACTTCGTCCTTCTCGTTTTCCTCTCGATCGTTCGCCGACTTTTTTCTTCTCCCTCTTCTCTTTCTTTTCAATACTTTTCATTACGCCGGCCTCGAAAATGTAGACGCAACGTATAGCAAGATATACGAAGCCACTACCATCAAGTTGTATGTATGCTTCGTTTGTACGCGAGAATTCGAGGAACGGGGGGACCGGATCATCGGAGATTAGATCGAAAACGCGCGCGAGAAAGTAAAGTACGCAGTTCGTTGTTGGAAGTCGTGGAACAAACAACGGAGTGAAATTGATTTCGTCGCGTCGATGACTCTCCCCGATTCCATCCCGATCGATGGAAACTGATGGATCAATGGAAAAAAAGAAGAGGAAAAATAAAAATGATTCGTCGCTCGATTCCCGGTTCTATTATGGAAAATTAATCCGTACACACAGGGGAGGGAAGAGTAGCAACAGAGAGGCACGAGACGAATAGGAACGGGTAAAAGCTCGCGCGTTTTATAGGTTCGACGTGTGCCTCGATCGTCGTCACCACTTTTCAATCTGGCCGCCGCGCAGTTATCGGCAGTTGCTTTATTGCTTTCCTATTCCCTATCCCGCTCCACCCCCCCGCTATACGTATAAATATCGCTGCACGATTCGCGCCAATAATCGACCAGCGCCAAAATTTTTCATAGAGGAAACGCACAAAGGGATAAACCGACGTACGCCTCGCCTCGTTTCATTAAATAGTTTTACACAGATCAAACTTTCTTCGTTCCGGATCGATCGAGTTCCGGCCCCGTTTTACGTTCGCGCCCGGATTACGGAGCGAAATTCCACCGTATTTCCACCTTATTAGCGGCGCAGGTGATAGGCGTGCACAAACGGTAGGTAACACGGTTGAAAACGAACGAGCATAAATCCGCTTATCCCAGCGCCGACGTCCAGCGCCAACAAAACTATGGATTTCCCGTGGGACTTTACTGCACAGCGACGTGACGACGGAGGGGCGGCCGGATTCTCAGGTAGATTTCAGGTAATCTCGGTTCTACTCCAACAACCGCCGTCCTTTTTCGAACAAAGAGGACGAATCTTGCCCTCCCCCGAAGGTAAACGGGACAACGGGTTCAAGTATGCCGAAAATCCGGAACCGTAGGTGACGTAAACCGTGCCCGTAACGACAAAACCCGCGTTTCCTTCCTTTAACCGTGTGTCATCGCGTCAATTCCCGTGAAATTAACGCTTACTCAATCCAGCAAGCCCCTCCATTGTCCCCTCCTCTCCCTTTAAAAACTTATTACAGCTACGATTCACCGATCCGAATATATATATCATTCCTTCTAATTTTTCCAATCCAACCAATATCTCCTTTCAAATCGTTGCAACTTTTATCTCTCCCAAAAAACAGACCGAGGACGGGCGAAAGAAAAGTGAGTCTCGGTTGAAACTCGAGAGACATCCATCGTGAAATATTCAAAGGCGTATTCGCCGGGACTCGATTGCATACCGAAATGCATTAATCGAGAACAACGACAATCGTACGCACGTTGCCTCCGCGTAGAGAAAGAAACTTTTGTCACGGTCGAGTTTCGAAAGCATCAATTTTACGAAATGTTGATATTTTCGTTCCTCTTAAAAGCGGATATCGTCCGTATAGGCCGATTAAACGGACACCGTCGCGTCGCCTCTATTAATGCGTCGTTGCGTAGATAAAACACATCCACCGCCACATACTGCTCGATCCTATTATCCCAATCCGCCCGACAACCGCTCCCTCCCATCCAAAATTTCACGCCGGCTGACAAAATGTTGGACGATCGGTCGCGACACCCTACCGAGATTATTTTGCCTCCGGTTACCGATCCAGCCCCGCGAATTAACTCGAAATAAACTACGAGATACGACGACCTCTCTCTTTCTCGATTTCGAACATATATATATATATATATAGATATATAAATCTTCTCGAAGACGAGATTCGAGTGGACACCGGGTTGGAACGCGAGAAGATTTCAAGCGGGTAAATTCGCGACGACCCGGAGGAACGCAATTTACGACCCTTTAACGTCCGCGTTTACATAAATGTGCCGGCTAACAAAACGTCGGCAACACCGAAAACAAAAAAGCAGGCGTAATACACGCGCAGTGTGTGGAGGTAAAACCGTGACCGCAGTTGCAACACGGGGGAGGGAAGACGAGGGAATTTCGCGGGGACGTATTGCAATGTCCCTTTCTCAG
>NW_006263542.1:318471-320392 GCF_000469605.1 Apis dorsata | reverse complement strand
CCAACAACGCGGCCGTCTTTAATAAGATGCTTCCTTATTCTCCTGGCCATAAAGCAAACATAAATTACGAAGGGGCATCGTGCCGAGGCCACGATGAAGAGAAGAAGATGGTACTGACCGGAACACACACGGCCCCACCCTAACCTCTCTCTCTCTCTCTCTCTCTCCCCGTCCTCTTTGCCGTTTTCCTTTTCTCCGCTCTCTCCTCCACCCCTTCTCCTTTCGACCGAGGAGAGGGCAAGAGAGAGTGCCTGCGTTCTGGCAAACGACGATCGGGTTAAATTAAAAATGGGTTAAAGAAGATTATATATTGTTCGTGGGATGATTGATTCCGGAAGGTGGGACAAAATATTTGGCGCGAAAAGAATTGAAGTTGATCGGAAAGATCAAGTTTCGCGAATGTATTAGCATCCCGTACGTAGGAAAAATACGAGCGCGATTGATCATCTTTTGTTCGAGTCCATCGGAATTTTCCATCCGTGAAAGAAAAATAAACTTTGTAGCAACGTGAAAAAGAGGATTTCGGGAGGACGGAAGTCCGCCAATGGCACGATGTAAACGGTCCACGGGCAAACCTTTCTTTTACGACGTCACTCTTAAAAAAAAGAAAAGAAAAGAAAAAAAAAAAAGAAAATGGATGCTTGAATTTTTGTTGCTCGCGTCGTTTCCCCGGCGAATTTTACGCTCCGGTTGAAGCTCAGTTGTGTTGTTTCGCTCGTTTGGTTTACCGTGCAATCCGCGGAGACCGGGGAAAACGATTTTCCTGATCGAGTACGGAGTTTGTTGGAGAACTCTATTGAAATCGTTTTATAATTCGAATTGTTCGAACGGGATCGATAACGGGCTATTTCGACGATTGAAAGATTCGAGTGTTCGCACAATGCTTTCTACTACAGGATTCTTCTTCGAAAGGAGTTTCTCGTAAAAACACTCTGCTCCTCTCTCTCTCTCTATCGAAATTCATGAAACTTTTACGCTAAATATAAACTCTAACCTTAATTCCAAATATTTGTAAATTTTAGATCAAACTTTTACGTTTTACCATTTCGCGATATATCTTTATTCCGTAGAGAAAAACTCATAAAATCCATGCTCGATTTGATACTTCGATAGTATTCGATTGTACCTTGGATCCGTTTCAAGATTTCTCTTCTGTTATTCAATTTCTACAAATCCGATCATCGTGTATATACTAATATAATAATTTATCACAACTTTCCATTTTCATTTTCGATCATTCCATTATAATTATTATCACGAAATTATTATGCTGCAATGAAAATAATTAAAATAACTCCACAATCCCATCGAAAGTAAAATATTTCCAAACATTGCTCGCTTCCTTCCGACCGAGACCGAAATAACAAACCATCCCCATTGAGAGAACTGGGGCAACGATTTCTCGTAACGACATCAACGTTACGACATATCCGTCGCGAAACATCACTCGTTGGACAACGCCAACCAGTTTCCTTAACGTTCCTTTTTACGACGGTATCAAAATCCGCGACGCGTGTCCCCGAATGCTCGAGTAACTTTACAACGTAACGTAACTCGTTTCCACGACGCCCCTTGTAAAAACGAAGCACGACGAAACGATAAACCCGCTCTTTAAGAGGAGAGGAGCCTCCTTCGTCACGAGGACCTTCCTCCTCGTCCATCTCCGCGCGAGGGAAATTTTTTTCCCGCACGCAAATATTTACCGTGCCCGTTCGAATTCGAAGGGGTGAAACTTTCGAGTCGAGGAAGGAAAGGAACGATTCTGGAACGATTCCTGGAATCAAACGCCGCCGTGCCTCGAGCGAATTAACGACGCCGCTATTTTAAACGCGACTCGTCCAGTTCGAGGTGACCAACTCTCTCGCTCTCTCTCTCTCTCTCTCGCCATGCTCGTCAATGTCGGATCGGAAGTGCCTTCTAA
>NW_006263542.1:313352-318264 GCF_000469605.1 Apis dorsata | reverse complement strand
CTCGCGCGTCGCCGCGCCACGGCTCGTTACTCGCGTGTAATTGCCGCGTACCACACGATCGGACGTGGCCAAGAAACCGGCGACCCACCGCGCAACGGCTTTACGACTCGGCGAAAAAACCGTGCGAGGTGTTCGGCTAGCCGGCTACGGTGTTGGTTTAAATTGCTCGTTCGAGGAGATGAATCCCCTTGCGGTCTCCGCTGCTTCTTCAGAAATTTAACACCGTATTTACGATTTTTCTGAAATTTCTTTTGACCGACCAGCGGTGAACCGATCCAATTTCTCTTCCTCCTTCTCGCGAGGAAATAATTGATTAGAATTTTTAATCAACCCTTTGCGCCCGACCACTTTTTCAATCGGGCAAAGTCGAAATGATTTTGCGTATACTTATACTCTTACAGGTAAAGTAAAAAATGATTTTATATATTTCCTAGTAAAGAAGTAGAGATCTAAGAAACCTTATTCGTAAATCACTCGCCTCTCGAGCGCAAAGGGTTGAAGGCTTTCTCGGATTTTCGAATCTGGTTCACAATTCTAGACCTGCTTTATAAATACCTAATGATCTATCCTACGATGATTCAAGGTTAATCTACCACCAGCAAATTAAATCCACGTCATAATTCTTTCCCAAACGTTTCGCTCGTTATCCCGACGCATTCGCATCGGAACGAGGTCATCGCTACGAGATATCGATCCACTCGTAAATCACGCGAGATCCTCGAATATTAATGCAATCAAGCGAGAGGATACAATCAAACAGAATCTCTCTCTTTCTCTCTCCCCTTCTCCAAACTCTCCAAATCCAACTCGACGTTTCCCCCATTCGAAATACGAAAAATACGGAAAACGCGATACGGAAAGCGAAAGGTCGCGGAAAATCGCGAGACGGGGATGGAAAATGGGCAGAGATGCCGGGAGAGATGGATCGTAAATGCGGTTTATTGCCGACGAATGCCAAGGCGGAAGAATGCCATTCGCGGCGAAGGCTTGGATCCGCGTACGGGGGACGCTTTATTAACCCGTCACTTGATTTAGGGTGCATCATCGTCTCGTCTGGCTCTCGAGACATCATAAACGCTCGTACGATGCTTGATACGATGGCATTAGGATGGCGATTAAGGCGGTCGTAATAAACGATAAAATCCGGCAACGAAGCGTGCAACCAAGTACAACGAATGGGGGATGGATGGATGGATGGATGGATGGATGGATGCATGGGCGGGCGGGGAAAGAAGGGTTTGATGAAGCGGAGATCGTTGGTCGAACGATTCGCCCGGCGCGATTAATTATTCTCTAAAACGAGGTAATCCCGTCTCCTCGTGGCGAAGGCGCGGTAACGAGAGATCGCGAGGCTTCGATAGCGATAAATTTATTAACCGGCCGATAAAAAGCTAGGGGGATTAACTCATCCGGCGATCAGATACCTCAGGAAGCGAGGTACAGGGGTGTAAACTGTACAACTCGCGCGGAATCGGGCCGCGTTATCTTAACGAGGGAGGAAGGGAGGAGTGGAGAGATGCGACCCGGCGAGGCGCGCATACGTCTCCGCGGATCGATCCTCGCGGGAGCTATTATTGATATAATCACTCTGGCCGTGCGTGTCACCCCAGCCTAGCCGACAGTCATCCACCTTAGTCCTCCCCTATATTATACACGTCCTGCGTAATGCGCTCCGTGCAGGAATCATCCGAGCGTGGCTTTGCAACAGGGGAATCCGTTCTTTTATCGTCTTTATCCCGGTCGTTACGGTATCGCGCGCGCGGGGCTTGGATCATCCCCCCTCTGGAAAATTGAAACAAAGGATTCCACCTTTGTCCAGGTGGGGACAAAGAGAGAGAGAGAGGAGGGTGAACTTTATGGATCTCGTCTCGAGAATTCGTCGAGATCGGCTCGACGAAAGGGAAAGAGGAACGCGCGCGATGGATAAAAGGAAAAATCGATTCCCTCCTCGTTTTTATCGATCGTGCGTGTCTATTCCGCTATCGCGGTAGTCTCCTCCTAGTGTATCGATAAAGTTTGTTCTCGCGAAGTATCACTCTCTCTCTTTCTCTCTCACGTGGAGTATGATGTTACGGTTTGAAAAGTTGGCACGCGTCGCCTCTTCCGCCTCTTCTCCTTCACCTTCGCCTTCGAGCCTTCCTTCAAAGCGCGCGAGAGCCTGTTTGTCGTGGAAAAAGTGCAACGCGTATACAGGGTTTGGAAACGCTGACGCAACGGCTCCCCGTTGATCGTTTACATAGAAACCCCTCTGGCCGGAAGGAAGGGGTGAAAATCCCCTTGATTTCTACTCGCGCTATTTTTATCGCGTTATTCATCGTATGCGATACCTACGCGTACAGTGGCCACGGATCTTCCCTCTTCCACAACCACCCGACCTTTGTCCCTCGTGAAAGGGATTAACAGCAGCCCTCCTCGATCGGCTGACTTGGAAATTTTCGAGAGCGAATCAAGGAGGAGGGGGAGAGAGCGGAGGACAGAAGAAACGGAGGAGGAGGAGAAGCATTTCACGTGAGGACACGCGAGGAAGATTCCTCTTTTGGCAAAAAGGGAATGCGGGATGACTCGCGAAAGAAAGTTTTAGGGGAGAAGAGAGAGAGAGAGAGTTCCAGCGGCAGAGTTTGGCCAGGGTTCGACGTATTCGAGATTTCGCGATCGTATTCGGTAGAGGAATTCCGGGAAGAATCCGGGATAAATCCATTGTCGGAGCGGGAAAGTAGAGGGAGGGGGAGGTATTGAATATTTGAAAAGAGTATCGGCGCGGTTTCGTAGAATTTACGAATTCGACGGGCGGAACGGACACCTCTCTCGCCTCCAGACGAGACCCCCGAGACTCTGTTTACGAGATAACCGTTGTTAAGGCAAGTTCCTATCGCTGGAGAACGCATCGCTTCCCTTTCCGCGATTCATTTTCCCGAAAAAGGTTTCAACGAGTTGCTCTCGAACGACAATTCCGTGAAACCAATCGGCATAGTTGTTCTTTTTTTTTTGTTGTTTAGTTTCCTTTTCTTTTTTCCCAGATTTTTTCGCGCTCTTCCCTTCCTCTTCCTTCCTCATCATACGAAAAAAGATACGTTTCGGTTTCGTGGAATATCGCGAGAATAAAGCGATGAATATATTACGTAGAAAAGAAAGTATATGCCGCGTCTCTCGAGTTTACGCAAGGAATATCGTGTACGTTGGCGCAAAAGTATTGTAAAAATATTATTGTTGTTGGGCAAATATTTTTGCTAAAGAAGAGGCCAAGGAAAATATCGTTAAACAGGTAAAGTCGGTTGCGAGGCGCTTCGTGGAAAACTAGGGTGGCGATGTTTAAAAGTTACCCTCCCCGGCCAAAGTGATCCCGAAGTTCGATTTCAGGTAGACGATTCGTCTCCTGGGTGTCTCCTGTTTGCGAAGGACTCGGCCCGGCTCCGATTGACTCGGTATTCACGAGCCGTTACCTCCGTGAAATCGTAGTTTGTCGTTTCGAGTCGTCACGCTTCGTTCGAGAGATGAAAATGGAGGCGGCGCCACGGGTGATGATGATCTCGATCATCCAACTCGCATCATTTCCCTCTTCGTAAAGAGGGGAGATGAATCGCCAAAGATAGCGAGAGAGAAAGAGAGATAAAAGCGATCCCGCGATCGATGCTGAAAATCTCGCGCGGCGTAAATCCAAGAAAATCTTTCGTGCACGAAGATAGAGCTCGAAAAAACTAAAAAAAAAAAAAAAAACAAAAAAAAAAGAAGACAGGCCAATAGTTATCCCGAGCATCGAAGGGAAAAGTACGAGAGAAAAGGGACTCTTTCTTTTTTCGCTCTCCGTCCCTCCTCTACCGTCATCTCTGTATTGCCATGGCGAGGCAACGAAGGCCAATGAAAGAAGATAATGGCGAGTAGGTACGGGTAAGAACGAGAGAAGGAAAAAAGGGCTGGAAGGGACGAGGGGCACGGTGGAAGGGGCGGGTGAATAGAGGAGGAACGAAGAAGAAGAAGAAGAAGAAGTCCGGAGGAGTGCCGTGAGAGGGTGAGAAAGAGAAGAGAGGAGAGGAGAGGAGAGGCGAGCGGATGGAAGAGAAAGAAAGAGAGAGAGAGTAGCAGGGCGCGTTGGTGAGAAGGATGGGCGGACGACGAGACGACGAGCAGAAGAAGAGAGCGAGAGTGAAGAGGGCGAGCAGCGGCCGGGGCCGATGTTACTCCGTTCGGAAGAAGCGAGGCGAGATTCACCGACGACGGAGTCCGCCAAGACCGAAGGGAAACGAGAGGGAAAGGGACGAAACGAAAAGAAGGGCAGAGAGCGGCGGCGGCGGCGGCTGTTCAAGAGGAGAGCAGCGAGGAGAGGAGGAGAGTTGCGTGAGATGGAGCTGGGTGCGCCCCAGGGGCACATCCTGTTCCCCTTCGAGGCTCCCGATAAATCAAACGCGGCCGAATGCATAATACGCTAATTACCGAACACGTCATTCTTCGCTTTCTCTCCTCTCTCTTTCTCCTACCTCTCACTCTCTCTCCCTCTCTCCCGGCCTTTCACCCTCCCTCTCTCCCCTTCTGCACACCTATCTCGCCCGCCAGAGATCGAACGCACCGATCGGCCACGCTCCATAGATTTGCTCTTACGCCCCCGCCCGATATCGAGAAACGGCTAATTGTCCGTTACACGTTATCGCCTCCTAAGATCTTTGCGCTGAACCGAAGAAAGGACTCGTCGTAGTCGTCGTATATGTACATATACTCGTGGAATACGTTACATTCCGATACCCATTCTTTTTTAACCCCGCGACAATTATTCGTCCAAGTACTCGTATACGTAGCCCCCGTCGTGTCGCTCGTGTTCGATCGAGCGTGAAATTTCTATTATCGACGTATGACGTACGTACGTCGCTCGTTTCTCCCTCTCGATTTTTTCCTCGATCGACTTGGATGAATAACAAGGTCG
>NW_006263542.1:309429-313130 GCF_000469605.1 Apis dorsata | reverse complement strand
CGTGTTCCACGCGTGTATACTGGATATATATATATATATATATACGCGCTTTCGTCGTTTATTAACGACGGTGAACGAATAAACGTAGGAGCGTTGGTTCGCACACGCTTTCTTCGTGTAAAACCCCTCCCCCCGTATCCGAGGCCCGCTCGCGCAACNNNNCGTTACAACATAATTACGGGGCTCCGGCTCCTCGTGGAAGAATAACATTTTTATTCTGTCGCGCGTGCACACGCTCACGGCCCACGTTCAACGCTCTCTCCCGCTTATTAGACGGCAGGCTAACAAGTGCGCGAGCGAAACGCGACGAATAAAAAATTTGACGAGTATACGTACTGCGTAACCGGGCTGGCAATTAGAGGCCGTGGTCTCGCGGCCTCGCTCCCTCTCTCTTCCTCTCCACGTATCACGGCGAAATATCTGGAACACCGCGTGCATAGCCGAGCGCGGCGCACACTTGTGTACCTTTGCACGGAAAATCTGGGGCGAGAGCCGAGACCTGAATAACCGAGGGAGAAACACACTGAAAATTCCGTCCTCGTGGCATCACGCTTCCCGACGCTTTCGTTGGATATATACACGGGGCGAGGAAGGAGGACAGCTGCTGAGAAAAATGGACAAAGAGAAAGACGGGGCAGAGAGGGAGAACGAAATAGAAGGAGGGAAATCGGAACGGAATGAGCGAGAAAGAGAGAGAGAGAGAGAGAGAAAGAGAGAAGGATGCTTGTAAACGTGGCGGGGGTTGGGGTCGATCTTCGGTCCTGAGGCACTCTATGAAAGCTTCAAACTTTGTCGAGCCGTGACACAGCGGCGTACTAACGAGATAATAGCGCGGAAAGAAAGAGAGACGGGCCTGAACGAGAGGAAGGCTCGAGAGAGGAGGGGTGGAGTGAAAAGAGAAATCCATCGTTTCGGGGATCGAAATTCTCGGCATCCATCGAGAAGAAGGACGGGCCTTCCACCAACGCGTTTTCCATTCATCCTACGTCGAACGTATATATATATGTATGGTTATCTTACGTTAATCCTTATTAACGCAAGTTAATGGTCGGTCGATGAAAATGGACCTATTCCCTTCTGCAACTAGCTCGTTTGTAAATACTACCTGCTAACTTTATATACGAGGTTACACTCGGCCGGGAACTCGTAGCGTCTATCATTAGTACTCGTCTCTCGCGGAGAGATTCGAGGAGAAACTTGGAGGGTTCGCTCGAGAGGATTACTGTTAGGGGGAGGCAACGACTGGTTGTTTCCTGGTTGCGTTCCGCGCGCAAGAAAGAGGCGAGAGGCAACCGCCGATGGATGGAGAGAAAGAGAGAGAGAGAGAGAGAGAAGAAAAAAGAAGAAAAAAAAAAGACAAAAGAGTTTTACCACGACGACGAAGACGATCCTCGGCGGGGCCGGAAATGAGAATCCCTCGAAAGAAACGTTCGCGTTTTGTTTCGGGGCCGACGCATTCCCCGGGCCTGAGAATCATTAATAACTTCTCGAAGCGCGAATACTGTTTGAAAGTTTATCGACGTTAAGAGGACGGCGAGGAAATTAGTAATTTATCGCCGTCTTAGAGACTACGGGGAGAATTTATCGACGNCCGCTCGTAAAGTTCCTCCGGCCAAGGAAAATAAGCCCGCGAAGTCTTCACCGGGTCAAAGAGGGGAGGGGCGGGGTGCCGGGGGAACGAAAAGCACTCAGCGGCGGCACCAATTCTAGAATGACGCAATCTCGCCATTTTTATTATCATCGCCAGGCATTCCCTCCGCGTGCTTCGCTCCGCGCGTATCGTATTTTTTGAATTACGCGCCGTGTATCTCACTCCTGGGATCTGCGCCGCCGTTATTATTATACTCGTTCCAACGCGGACCCTTTCCCTCCCTTTCCTGCCATCCCCTCGCCCCTGCCCCCTTCGTACCTCGTGCTTCGTACCTCTTTAGGCTTCAGGTTGTAAAGTGGCCAGGGCTCGTCCGAAACCTCCCGCTTTGTTCACGCGGGGTAATAAAAAAGGCCGGGCTATTACTATTGTTACTGTTGTTGTTATTACCGTCATTATTAGTAAACCGATGCTCGGAATTTCATTTCGTTAATCGCGGCTGTCCTCTCCTCTCTTATCTTTGTCCTCCATTGACCACACAGAATTTCCCGCGCGTTTTCCGTTGGAAAAAAAAAAAATATAAAATTACGTTTCATCTCACGTCGTCGCCGTGTTTCCACGTTTCGCGTTATAAGGGGAAGAAAGTCTCGGTTCCAATTTGTGTCCA
This sequence comes from Apis dorsata, assembly GCF_000469605.1. NCBI lineage: Eukaryota > Metazoa > Arthropoda > Insecta > Hymenoptera > Apidae > Apis > Apis dorsata. The sequence goes on along the minus strand of NW_006263542.1, from coordinate 310,875 downwards.
CGAGGGATCCGTGCCCCCTCTAATTCGAGATCGTGAAGCATGTTCCACGCATTGGCGAAGGAATAGTCTGAATAAGGGCAGGTGAGAACGCTACCTAACGTGGTATCCACGGGTCGCTACTCATCTTAGCAGCTCCTCGGAGGGAAGACGGTAGTATACCGTTTTATGCCCAAGAGGCTGCGCGATCACGAACTAAACTTGAGCTACGGGACGTGTAATTTTGGCCTTCTACTTGAAACAGGTTTTATGTTCACCCCCGTAGGGTTACCGTATAGCTTCCAGGATTGTATATACGGGCAAACGTATATCTCGGCGAAGGCTAGGCGGCCTTTAAAAATTTTTCGTAATAACCGGCTCGGGGGCTCGCGGGGATAAGGAAGGGGGGCGGACGGGGCAAGTTCGTTGCCGGCGAGATTACACGCGTGTTTCCAACTTGCCCGTTCTTAATTGGACGTTATGTTTCAGTTTCAGAATTAACGGTAGTATTGTCGTAATCGTTATCGTAACGGGGTGTGCCAGTTTATCCCCTGCGCGGGAATAAAAGAGATCCCACCTTACTATCTATTAGTCCCTCTCGTTCGCCATCTCTCATGGATCTCATGGATACAAATATTCGAGATATTATCCGTTTCCGTTGCAGATATATAGAAATGGCAAAACGACGAGAAGAATTAAATGGGGTGAAGAGCGAAGAGATCGGACGATTTCGATTTCTCTTAGTTTCTTTCACTTTCACTTTTTCCCCCTATACGTGACGATATCGAGAAACAATTCTCATCCTCGGATTAATACGTAACGCGTTAATTCCACGAGGCAAAAGATAGGTGGTTCGAGGCAATCGTAGCGTGTACCAAGAAAAGCGGACGGGACGTTCTTATACCGACTCGCTCATGAATTTCGTTCGTTCGGACGAGTCTATAATCCCGGCGTATCTCTCGTTGTGCGTAGACGATGGGGTGTTCGTACGTCAAAACGGAGGAGGCGCATGCGATCGCATGAACCGTACATGGCTGCTTGCAACGATCGAGGCCTCGATAAAAAAGAGTCTCGAAAACAATCCTAGCGCGGGGCGAGGAGAGAGAGAGGCAGAGAGAGAGAGAGAGAGAGAGAGAGAGAAGGATCGACGAGATACATCGCGAGCACGTCGAGGATCGGATTCAAATTCAACTCACAATTAAACTTCGATCGCCGAAAAAAGGATACCGCGAGTCATGCTTTATTGGCCTGGTTCACCATCACCGACCGATCGATCTCGTGCACGTACACGAGCGTTCGTGCGCGTGTGCGCGCGTGCCTAATAAGACGAGACTGGTTAGATTCCCGTCGATCGAATTCGAATACCTGCGAAGCATTATACGAGAGGCGCGTTGCAGAAGAAACAAGAGTTATTGTAACGAATCGGGATTGTAAGTATCTTCTAGTCGGCGAGGTCGTTTTCTCTTTCTC
>NW_006263542.1:299859-309353 GCF_000469605.1 Apis dorsata | reverse complement strand
TCTCTCTCTCTCTCTCTCTCTCTCTCTCTCTCTCTCTCTCTCTCTCTCTCTCTCTCTCTTTATCCGCCTTTTTGTAACTCATCATGACGACAGATACAAATAGAAGATCGCGCGACTGCGCGCACGACCTTCTCTCTTTCTCTCTCTCTTCTCCGCCACACGATTTGCTCTTCGTGCCGCATTTAAATTCTCTCGCTGAGATATTGAAAAATGATGTCCGAGGGTCCGAGGGCGCATTAATCAAACGTCCCTCTCGCGGATTCTCGCGGCTCCAAGCCAAGAATTCACGTTCACGATTCGCGGGGGAATCGGTAGTCCTCGATTCGACCATCGTCCCTATCCGGAGGAAACGGGTATTTCTCGGTTCGATCAAAATTTACTTGCATACTTGGAAAACACGAGGAGAGCGAAGGGTTTTCGATGCTTTCCACCACGAGTCCATACGTACGTCCATTATAAAATCACGCGAAATTATTAGCATTGCAAATATCGCGGTGGTATCATGAGAACGTGGCCCGCTTCGAACCGTACCCGCCCGAGCATTCATAAAATCTTCGTTCCCTCTGTTCACCGGATTCCATATTCATGGCAATCGCGTCTCGTGGGTTACGTCGCCCAACCCCCCGCCAACCTTTTACCGCACTGTATATCGCGCGGTAAATTATGAAACGTAAAAATCCGACCATCGACGCGGATCTCGCGCTCAACAACCTTTCCAACCACGCCATCATTCCATACGCGATGGTGGCTTTTCTCCTCGAGTCAGAAGGAAGATGGAAAGATCTCGTATCGCGTGTGATCGTCTCCGATCACAGATAAGAATATATATATATATATATATATAGATATGTATGCACGTATATACAGTCGAGCGGACGAGAGTTTCTTTCATGGCCACGCGTGACATCTGGCGAGAGGCGCGTACAACGTTACAACATCGTATTACAATCGTGAAACCGCACGGACCGTCACGAGATCCGATTGTAATTGCAACAAGGGGAAACCGAAATCGCAGGCGAGCGGCGCCGGCATTCATTACCGATACGAATCTGATACTTCGGTTCATCATCGAGTCAATGACAATCATTGTTCGTACGGGCATTCCATAAGCGTTAATGCATTATTCATGGAGGTTCGGTAATAGCTGTGACTAGCATTCACCGCGAATTACGACCGCGGTAATCCAATTATAAATCGATCGAACTGCGCGCCCGCCTCCAACCGTCCCCCTCCTCCACCCCTCTCGCAACCGTGCTTGCGTCTTCGACCCACGAGACCCAAGATCCGTATCGATCCATCCATCCAACCATCATCTCGTTTCCATCCATCTTTTCCTCCGCTTTCCGATCCGCGGGGAGGAGAGGACGGGATTCGACGAGTTTGGTCGGAAACGAGACGATAGACCGCGTTTTCGAGGTTTCTAATCTAATCCTGTGCGCGAGGCGAAAGCTCTGAAAAACTCGAGCTCGAGGGTTGAGAGGCGAAGATCCATTCGGATCCGGCGGAACGCTAAACACAGGATTGCTTTCAGAACGCGTGGTTCATTTGCATAAATACCGGAGAAAAACCGGAGGGAACGAGTTTCCTAATCTGAGACTTGTTCCTGAGCCTGGTATCCGAGCGGAGAATGAAGCTACTACTCCCTGCGGGAGTAAAACACTACCTTGGGACGATTAGCCGCGCGGACAACGATTAACCGTAGCCCCCGATCGTCCTTCCGTAACCTTTAACCCTTTGCCAGACACAGGGAGGGAGGGAGGGGATGGATCGAGAGGCTTTTTCACAGAAATCAGAAGCTGCCACCACCACCGAGAGGATCACCACCATCGACGACGAGGGTTGGTTCGAGGCCGCTTTTTGTACAGCTCGCTTATATACCGGACGGTTGTAAAAGTATTAAAGGGTCGCGGAGGGAGGAGCGAGGGAGATAGAGAGGGAGGAAAGAACGGGGACAAAGAAATAAAGGGAGGGGTCCCTGAAAGCGAAACGCGCGGCGAAACGTGCGAATTACGGGTATAATAGGAAATTCGGGCTTATCCGGCGACCGATANNNNGGAAGGGGGAGGGGATCCCGGCCTCAACCCAGGGAGGAAGAAGCCGCTCTCCGTCTCGTACTACGAGCGGCGTAACAACGCTCCCGTAGAGCGCAACAACGGGGGTGGCCTTTATAACACTTACATCGGGACAATAACGATTAAAACCGAGTTGCTCGGGAGTTTGCGAAGGGGGAAAGAGAGAGAGAGAGAGAGAGAATAGGGAGAGAACTCGAATACACCGACCGAGCGAGCACTCGCCTTGTTTTCATCGCGAAGTTTTCGACGACGCTGCGAAAGAGGATGCGAGAGAGGGAGGAGGGAAGTGGGGGAAAAATTGTAGAGAAGTAAGGGGAGAATTTAGATGCTAAAGGTTCGGTGGAAAAAAAAAAAAAAAAAAAAAAAAAAAAGAAAGGAAGTCCTCGAGTCGGCGGAAAAGAACCTTTTCGAGTCTCCTTCCGAGCCGTCAACGACTTATGGTTTATTGCCTGTCTACGCAGCTTCCTAGAGTATCCTTGGGGAGCCAGAGAAATGAGTACACAGATGTTTCCTTCCGCGATATTTCTCAGGAGAAGCGAACAAAGTTTCCGGTGTGTTCCTGAGTAGTAACTCGGATTTACCGACCGGAGTGTCGATTGAATGAGAGAGGGGAGGAGGGGGAGGAAAGAGAAAAAAAAGGAAAAGAAGGAATAAATCGAAATGGGGGGGAGGAAGGATAAAACAAACGCCACTCGATAATGATTCGTTACTTCGCGACTTTGTTCCAATCGAGTGTAACGTGCACGGTATCGAAATAACAGTCGGATAGTTTAAAAAAAAATATACGCTTATCGATTGGTCTCGCGTCACAATTACCATTCTTCTCTCTTCGTTTTCTAAATCGATCTGTTGTCGCGATGTGTCGCGTAGAACAATGCAATTTCGTGGACAACGATCGACGATGAAAACGATCCTCGATAAGATACACGTGTCATGGATTTTCGAAGAAAAAAACGTACACTCGCGTCCAGTCGCGATAGTACGGATAGGATTGGAAAGGCTGGTCGAATAAAAAAGAAAGGAAAAAAAAAAAAAAAAATGGAAAGGAATCGATAGATATCGAAACGATATCGGTGTTTCAGAGAAGTGGCGAGTACAAAGTCGGGATGACGAGATAATCGTGTCCGCGGCCGACGATAAAACAAGATTTATTCCAATTCGAAATTGCCTCGCGCGCAGATACTTTAATGAGAGAAGAAACGGCACGTACCGGCGCATCTTATGCGCTATCTTATGCTTATGGCGATAAATCCCGGGTTTACTGTCGACCCGTCAGGTCGAGCCGTATAATGGACTCGTCCAGTCAAGCTCAGTCAACGCCACGGAAAAACAGGCAACCGATGAGCGGGGACGAATGGCAGGGAGGAGGGGGAGGCCGAGGAAAACGCGACCAGAAAAATAATCGTTAATTGCGATTCTCGGATCCGACCGATTCCATCGCTACGGGATTAACTATAATAAACGTTCGAGCTAATGCGTCTGTGTTTACCGTATTTCGCGAGCGAAAACGCGACGTCGTAACGCGATGTTGAAAATAAATTAATTATAATCGTGGATAAACGTGGGGCATTGTTGTCAAGCGACGGGGGCGGGGGCGGCTCTGCTGCCTGTGAATCTCCCTGGGAGCTGACAAATTATCGGTAAACATGGAAAACCTGCGTTGTTGGGGGCGTACGATCGAATAATCAGTGTCGCGCGATAATTATTTCGACACGCGGGGAAAATAGTTGGTCGCGTGTTCCAAGCGTTTGAAAAAAAAAAATAAAAATAAATCAATAAATAAAAACCTGCGGTAATACGGGAAAAGGAAAAAAATGGAGGGAAAAAAAAAAAAGGAAAGGAGTTTATTATTCGAGGATGGGAAAGAAGAAATTGTCCACGTAACAAGGCTGTTAACGTTGGCTGCGCAACGCGGGCCACCTCGTTTCCGGAATACCAAAGAGGCGAGGAATATTCGAATCGGTCGCGTACGAAGGCTGATATTAAAACCGGGCACGAAGCACCGTGGCGACGGGTAACGTTAATTAGTCGAAAACACCGAGCGCAGCCCGTATGCCTACACGGCGACCCGTTTTATTACCTTCTGTAACGAGTAACAGTGGCGCGCACGCCGCTTTTCTAAATAAAATTACCTCGGAGCATCGGCCGTCCTTTTCCATCTAGGACTAGGAGAACGAGGGGCAAGAAAGGGGACAAGGACGAGGACAAACATCGGTCCCACAGGGTGTGTGCTATTGCCGGCCAACGCAACGCGGGGAAAGAAGAGGTTCGGGACCCGACCCGTTTCGCGAATTCTCTTCTCGCCGAGGCAATTGCGCACCGCTGCTGCTATCCTACTTTATCCGATTGCTTTTCGTCGCTTGCTCGTTACGAGCGCAGTTAGAAAATCCTCGGACGATATTTGTAATTTTCCAGTTTAACTCTTCGCGGTTGAAATTTGATCGTCGTTCCTCCAGGTAACGATAACGTTTCGTGGCCAACGTTTCGCGTGAAATTTCCAAGCGTATCCTTAAAAATCAATCCAAGGGGGTTGGTCTCTGGTTTCGATTCGAAATATTCCCCCGAAAGAACATTTTCATGGGAAAACGTATATCGCAGGAATGGAGGGACGCGTTCAGTTGCTTCGATTCAAAACTTCAAAGAATAAATCGCGTGGAGATAACAGAGACTATTCATCAATGTTCTCGAAACTCGACGGTGCACTTACGAATGAGAATTCTCTGAAAGATGAACGCACAATATATATATATATATATACCTACGTAACTAGACGTTTCCTCACAATCGAGTAAATTGCCAGCCACGCTGGTACGCGAAAGATCCACCACTTCGCTCATACAATTCGTAGGTAGGTGAAAAGCGTATGGGTAAAAAAGCGGAACGGAAGGAGAGGAGGTAGCGGGGAGGGTGGAGAGCCGGGGACGAGCGAGGAGTTTGAATCTAGGGTAGAAAAAAACGTGAGCATTTCAACGGATTCCAAAGTGAAAGGGACACACAAGGCCGGCTGCTACGTGTACTGCGTGATTACGTGTAGTTACAACCCCCTTAAATCGCGTAAAAGATAAGACCCGGCTTTACATTAAACACGCTCCCGACAGAAATGCGCGCAACCCCCATAAATAACACGCGGGGTGGTGCGGTTACCGCGCTACTCCCCTTCACCCTGTCCATTTTCCCCTTCTCTTCCACCACCTTCCCCTCATTGATTCCACGCCGCAGTTTCGGCCTTCTTTTTCGATTCGAATTCACGGGCGCGAGAGGCGAGAGTCGTTGGAAAGACACGACGACACGACCACCGATTATCCCTCTTAGCACCCTCGCCGTACATTCGACCACGCGTATAAACTCGTCTCGCGCACCTCCTCGTCGATGTCAAGCTTCTCCCTTCTTTCTCCCTATTCCCTTCTGTGTTCGCAACGCGAAAAGAGAAAGTGGGTGACGGGCAATGCGAAAAGAGAGAACGAACAGTTACACACAAGTGTCGTTCGATTAATTTGACCGCAATTCGTCGGAATGGGGAGTTCGATTTCGCAACGATACCATCGAGCGTTTCCAACGATTCGCCAGTCAACGCAACGCTAACAATTTCCTTTCTCGTATACCGCTATCGCGCTATTCCTTTTTCCACGCTGCGCTCACCGTCGCTCCAAATTTAGTAAATCCACAGTCCCGGCCCCCGAGACAGAAATTCGATGGGAAAGAAGGGACACCGTCGCGATAAATCAACGGTAGCTAGGGAGAGTATAATTTAAATGCCATTCAGCCAACACGTTGCATCGACGCCACCAGCCATTTTCTCCAACCGTTCGGAAGAAAGAGACCTTTTCCACGTTATTATTTCCATCGCTCTTCCGCCACTCGAAAAAGCCGCGACTCGTTTGGAGAAGGAGAAGGAAGAGGAAACAGAGAGAGAGAGAAAGGAAAAAAAAGAAAAAAAAGAAAAACCGTTCTATCGTTCCCTTCGTTTGCGCCCAAGAAGATAAGCCGACGAGATGTCACGAGCCACCTAGTGATAAAGGCAAAAACCGAATCTAATTGTGACGGACGCGAATCGAAAGCTCTCTTCCTTCGATCGTCGATATCGGAAATATCGCGGAAATTAATTGGCCGGTGGTGATCGAAGAGACGCGAAAAAATAGAAGACGAAATCCCCGGCAAGATCGAATCGTAGATACCATTTTACCGAGCCAACCTCGGTTTGCTTGTTTAAGCGAAAAATTAGAGACGAGGCCGTTTTGAATACCATTTCCCTCCCGCTCGTCGATCACCAAAAGAGAAAGAGAGAGAGAGAGAGAGAGAGAGATAGGGAGGGAAAAAAAAACTCGCTCCGCTAAACTAACTTCCCTGACACTGGAATATAAATTGGATGCTTGACTGGTGCGGCCACGCTCGCCAATCTGCTCGCACCACCGGCCGAGATAAACGCGATTTTTCACCAAGAATCTTCGCCCGCCGTTCGACAAACCGCCACACTGCGCTATGTACACGGTCGAATTGGTGGGAAAATTTCCAGGAAATGAAACGAGACGACGGGACGATAGTTACACCGCTATATTGATTGCACCGACCCCGTCGTTCGCGATTGGCGCGGCCGCACACCATTGCTGACAAGGCATTTAGCCGTTTCCCCTTTATCGTGTGTCTGTCGCCGCGTGGCAAAGTGGGTTTCGACGTGAATGTAGGTGGTTTGCACCGGGGTCTCCGCGTTTTCGGCCGCGTCTACTACTCGCGTACACACACGCGCAGCCCGCGTTTACCGCACACATCGCGGTATTCCTCGATACACACCGACGAGCCTCCGTGTGTGTGCGTGCGGGGGAGGGAGACGCAACACACGCGTCTCACCGTACGTGTTCGTGCACACTCTTTTGACGCAACGTGGCACGGTTCGTTTTCAGGTCGCCAAAAGGTAATATCGACCAACGAGATACGTCTACACCACCCGTCCCCATTGAATCCGGGAGGGAGGAGAGGTCGAGTAGCGAGCCGAGGCTCCATTACCAAACTGTCAATGCGTGACTCTCGCTTCTAAGCTCGCTTCCACGACCCTGTCGTGGAGAATTCCCCGAATTTCTTCTCTCGTCCGGGGACTCTCGTCCAAATTCGCGAATTGGAACTACCTTTCGCGAGGAAATATTCGCCTCTCTACACGTTACGCGCGAGAAGAGTAACCTTGTAACCCGTCGAACTCAACCTAAAGATTTGTCTCGAATTGAATTCCGAAGAATTCTTTCAATTCTTTCAAGAAAGGAACGATCGAGAATATTAAATAACATTATCACGGAGAAACTTAATCACATGGCCATCATGGTGGGAAACACACTCGAGGCTATCAAGTGTTTTTCCAAACCTATTCACGATCACATTCCATCTAGAAATATCTTAATCCCCTCCCCCTCTCTAAGTCAGGCGGTATCTATCCGACGATATGCAAATTTGGACGATAAACGGGTTATAAATCGCGACAAAGACGACGTAGCGAGAAATATAAACAGTTTTCAATAAGTAGAGAAGAAAAAAAAAAAGAGAGAAGAGAAACGTTGGAAGGAGCGGTAATCGCGCATAAATTACGTCTCGAGCGGATACGTTCGATGAAACGCGGATCTAGCGCGCCTACGAGTCGTTCCTCTCGCGAAGAGAGGAAAGAGAGAGATTTGTTTCATCGGATATCGTTCTTTTTTCCTTTTCTCTTCTTCCATCCCTTCCCTTTCGATGCCGCGGTTTCGCAAACGAGAGAGGCCGATTTTGCAAAATGTCAGTTGCACGCGATCGAAGCCGGTCCGGATTGGGGCGCGCAGCAAAAAGCCAACGATCTGATAACAACCAGATTAAAACCTTTTGACGCGCGTCTCGTTGACACAATCCGACACCGCACCGCCGATCTGCGTTTTCTGCGGCGCCGCGTCATCCGCAATTACAGTAAGTAGAGAAGGAGCCTTGACTATTTCAACAGCTTACGTGGATCGCTTTCAAAGTGTGTTTGTCGCGTCTTTTAACGCGCGTTCAACAGCTCGGACTCGTCGAAAGATCGTTTATCGTAGGATAAAAGAGATGTCGTTCGTGAGTCATTGCCTGATTAAACTCTCTTTGTCATCTTCTTCGAACGATTCCGGGAATCTTTAATCTTGGTGCAGCGATCGATAACGGCGTAAGGGATAAACGTGCGAATAAATAAAATAAAAATAAAAGAAAAAAAAAAGAGAGAGGAAAAGTATAAACAAACGCATCGAAAATTTAACCAAACAAATAAAGAATACTGAAAACAAACTGAATCGTGATTTTGTTGGATATTCGCATATGATGCGGATGATTAATATCTCGTTTCGGTGCCGATATAAATATTGCATTTATAGCGATTCCCGTGTCACCTTTAATCGAAAAAGGAGAGAGAGAGAGAGAGTCGATAATGCATCGATTTAAAATTCGCATTTTTATATTTATTGCGTCAACGCGAAAGGAGAACGGAATCGCATAGTCTCGCCAAGAAGAAGAAACGGCGAATACCGAGTTTATAAAGACCGGTTGCCAACTGTTTCGTCCCCGGAATCGGTCCATTTCTCGGGTCATCTTAGTAATAACGCCGGAGTTGGGCCGAGATGCGCGCCGATTACGCGCCGCTGCGTCGTGAAATTTAAATAAACTCCCGGTCGCCGGGCGAGAAAAATGCGGAACCGGCGCTCCACACCCCCGTTTCACGACGGCGCGACCATTTTCGAGAACGAGATCTCTCCTCGGCTGCTATCCTTTCACCTTCTTGTCCCGCTTCTCCCTCGGGAGGGCGAGGAAACGAGACGGGAAGAAGCGGAGGGACAGGTTGCAAAGAGGGAGGGGGAAGAGGCGACGGTTTCGCGAAATAGTGAAATCGACGTTTCGTAGTCGTTTCCTCGACGAAACATGCGCCCCAACGAAAGTAATATTTTTCCACGGCGTAAAGCTGGACGTAAGCGAGAAACGAGAGAAACGGTATGAGGAAAAAAGGAAAGAGATTCAAGGTGGCGCGAAAGTGAACGGTTATCGTGGATAGAAGTAGATGAACCGTTTAAGAATCTCTCTCACGATTCGTTTCCGCGATGTATTCGTCGATTCTCTCGTTTCTCGGGAATTCGAAATCACAGTCGATTCGCCAGAGAGGAGACGGGGAGCATCGTTCAAGGCGGTCCGCGAGAGACGAAGACAAGAAAGGAAGGAAGGAAGGAAGAAGGAGAACGCTTACAGGTAGAGGAGAGAAAAAAGGGGTGAACGCTGAGAGAGGGGCAACGCGGCCGAAGGATGCAAAACTTCCGAAAAAGAGCACTAGGTAAGCGTGAAGTGCGCCAATCACGGGCCGTTATTGGCGGCAATTATGATAATAGCATACCTCGAGCGAGAGCTTCTCGTACATGCATACGTAGGTGTGCACGTGTACGTGAACGCGCGCAGGTA
>NW_006263542.1:293421-299682 GCF_000469605.1 Apis dorsata | reverse complement strand
CGACGCGGCGCGGCATCGAACGAGAAGAAGAGGAACGGAGAGCCGTAGGCTCGCGAACTACCGGCCTCTATTAATCATATAAATGGTTCATCGCAGCTAGCTGCATCGCTATCCGCGATAATTACGCGAAAATTACGCTTACGAAAAGCGTACGGTGCCCTTCGTTCGATCTAAACGCTTTTAAGGGGATGAAATGCGACAACGGATCGTTCGTTGTGAACCGAGATCTCGGCAAGATAAGTAAACGTGGAAGAGAACTCCGATATGGCGAATATTAACGCGTACGCGTATTCGATTAAACGTATCTCAATTTTTGATCCGTAGTTTGCTATTTATCGAGCATAACGCGTCCTTTTATTCATATTTATTTCACCTTTCTCGTCGCGTAGCACCGAATCGAGGGTAGAATCACTCGAGCGTGCTCGTTAAGACCCATTGATCCTTAACAGAAAAAAAATAAAAACTACTATTACAACGGGTTCAGAATTCCTTCCATCGATTCCATCGGACAATCTACGACAATCCGAGAACGTACGATTACGTTTCTGCAATCTCTTCGACGTGCATTTCCCACGAATCGGAAAAGGAGACACGAAATGAGAACATCGCACGGCCGTTCGCGCTATCTAATTATAGAACGAAATCTCGAGATCGTTCTTCGGGAATATCCGGTATCGAGAAACGATTTCGCTTGTCTAATTGGACACGTGTAGTTATTTGCTGCTTCCAACTCCGATCGAGCGAGTCCGTTGGAGCGCTCGCGAAGTAGCATGCTCGAGGAGTTGTGTGCGTTTTACACGGGGCACAAAGTGGTGAGCGAGGTTGAGGAGGATGTTGCGCACACAGGTATACCGTACGCGCGCGAGCCAGCCCATAAAAGCTCGTGGACACCATAACTTCGCAAACACGCCTCCTACATACGCGGCTACGCGCGTTCTTCCACCCGATAAGAGGCCACTCTTGTACAAGCTGCGTGTGACGCGTCCGCGTGACCGTATGCGTGCACGTGCGTAAAAGCAACGTACACCCTACAACTCCGCAACAATTGAATCGAACGCCCCTTCCTCGTTCGATTATTCCGAACCGATTCGATTCAGATCGAATTCCAGATGAATCCCGAAATTTCCGATATCTTCTTTTGCGGATTGCGAAAAAAAAGAACACGTATAAAACGTTTCGTGGATATTTTTCGTGGACATGGACATATCTTTTCCACGAAAAATTGTGCGCGTGCACATCCCCGAATCCACCTTGATAAGGTGGAAGGGAAAGGGGAAGGGGAAGGGGGGAAGAAAGTTGAGAATTGCAATACTCGAACCTACCACTTACAAGCATGCATGCCCGAGTAGGATAATGTTAACGCATTTTCCGCACTCGTGCTCGCCAACTATGCCGAAGCACGGCACGAGGCCGTGAAAACAATCGATATCGCGAAACCGCCAACGGCTCGAGCACCGTTACGTACATATATATATATATATACACACCAGACTCCGCTTCACGCCTATCGAAACACCACCGCCCGCGAGTACAAGCGCGTTCTCGCGTCGGGAACACCGATAACACCACACGATGTTGATACAATCCTTAGGCGCCCCGTATCCTTGAGAAATTTCTACAAAGCGGAGGAAAAAAGCAATTTCGTTTCTTCCTCGAAAAATTAAATCGATAGAAAACGATTCTTCTTCTTCTTCTTCTTTCTCTTAGGATGATTACGTCATAGTTCTAAGCACGATTTCGAACGATCTCGAGATCTCGATGGAAAGAAGCGATATTGTAATAACTATAGCAGGTACGATTGTGATACTTCGAGACGATTTCCCGTGTCGAATCGTCGGGGATAAAATCCCGTGATACATCCAACGGATCGAGCTGGCCGTCGACAATGGCTCGTCTATAATCCCGCGGAAATTTTAACAGTTGCGCGATTCGACACGGATGATCCGAGCGCTGGGTGAACGGATGTTCCGGGGCGAGCGTGTTTTTCTTCGCGGCTCCGCACGGATCCGAGACCATCCGTGTTCTCGAAGGAGGAACGAAACCGTGGAGGGCCACGATTTAACATTAATTTCCGATTCGACATGACGATTATCCCTCTACGCTCTCTCTCTCTCTCTCTCTCTTTTCCCCTTTCTCATCTCGTTTCTCCTCTCGCGACACGGCGTGCGCGGCGTTAGACAATGAACTGCCCTCGGGTTCCCAGGGACGGATCGCCGGTAGAGAGATGGAAGGAACGGGACGAAGGAACGGCAATTACGCGTAATTCGCAGGTGTTGCGAGAAAATGGCGGTTGCTGGATGCGTTTTCAACCTTAATCGCGGCAATTTTTCTCCCATTACTAAGTTTATCGGCACCGTTGTACGCTTACGAATACGCGCACACCGCGACGAACGGTCGCGATTTAAACATCGTGATCGTGCGCGCCACGTCGATTCGCTATCGCCGTCCTCTCCTACGCGTGTGCAACACACGAGAGGGGAAAACTCGCGAGTCGATCCGCGAAAAATACCGCGTTACCGTCCCACCCAACGTTTCAACGAAGGAAACGTGTTATTTCGCGAAGAACACGAAAATCGCGGATATTGTAATCGCGGTCGATTCGATCTACGGTTTCGAGGATTAAGCATTAAGGGGAATAATCGGGAGCGAAACATCGGGTGCCCACGGGCGCGCATCGTGTCCCGATTTAAAATCACCCTTCTCGCGAGATTTCCCTAACGGGACGAAAATTGTACGTGCGCGATTAATCATCGCAATTGATCAATGGATCTGATGGCGTAACGTGGTGGTTGCGAAATCGTAACGTGGATTTTATTTTCGTACACCTTACGTCGCAATGTAACCACGAGTTGGAAACCACGAGTTGGAAACCACGAGTTGGAAATTGTTTGATAAAATAACACGTTTCTTTATGACGCGTGTCACGAAGAAAGAATACGTGAATCGTGTAAAAAAAAGGAAATATATATTTTGACAGACACCTCGAAAATATCCTGCGATCGATCATACGATACGCAACATTTGATAGACACCTTTCGCCTTTCCTGCTCGAATTTTATTCTCCAATCTGTGAATCGGTATTTTTCCTCACTCGCGAAACTTCATATCGAAAATCCTCGTAATCCTTGTTTACGAACCAGAAACTTTCCGGTATATCTGGATATATATAATATTCGGAATTGAAAATCCATAATTATTCCGGATTTTTTCGAAAGGAAAATGAAAGGCGAGGAAACGAAAGGTAAGCAACCGATCACGGGACTCGCAATAGAGAAGCGATATTAAAAACCAGCCCCGTTTCCACTCGTGGCAAAGTAAATACGGCGAGATTATGATAACCGAGGCGAAGGCGAAGGCGAAGGCGAAGGCGAAGGCGGCCACCACTCGTCCCCTTCTTTCGAGAAATACGATCACCCGAAACGTTTCAGGTATTTCCTGTTTCCTCGAGTATATATCCTCGCCACCTGCACCCGTTTCTCAACTTTTTCATCGGGATGTCCTCCGCATGTTTCATAAGAATTCTGCGCGGAGGTGTAAAAAGCGGGATCGAGAATGAATCGGGGTATAAATTAAGCGGTAAGCCACTGTCGGTGACGGTCGGTTTTAAATCGGCGGGCACAAGGGAGACACGCGAGCGCCAAGGTACGCGTGGAAAATCGGCCCCGGCAACCGTGTCTGCCTGCTAAAAAAACCGCCACGGCGAATAATTTTCACTTTCCGTTACATAATTCACGAAGGTAGCTGCGGCCAGACACGTCACGTTTTGGGATGCACGATCACGTTTGCGCGTCCCTTCACCGAAACATGCGTAGAAACGCAATTTCAGGACCGAGAACGTGAAAGATTAAGGCGAACGAGTAAGGAGGGAGAGAAAGAATGAGAAAGAGAGAGAAGGGAGGAGATCGGCAAGGAGGTGGACAAGACGCTGTGAATCATTGGACAAAAACGGCCGGCTTGTAAGTTTAATTAGCTCGTCGTGACGACCAGCGTTCGTGTAAACGAGCGCAAACACGACCGGACTTAATTGACCGGATCAACCAGGAAAAATCTTCAGGAAAACACACCGATACCGCGCGGAACGTACGCTTATTTATGCATCATAACCGACGAAATTTCGACCGTACGCGATTTTCCAATATTCCGATACGCGAGCGCGAAGTTGTTCGGATGGCGGACTGACGAGCAAAAAAAAGAAAAAAAAGAAGAGCCGCGAGCGTCGTGACCTTCGAGAGGAGAAAAAAAAATTCGATCTCGAACGATGAAACGCGCGTTTCTCTCGAAGGGAGAACGGATTAAC
Organism: Apis dorsata; assembly: GCF_000469605.1. NCBI lineage: Eukaryota > Metazoa > Arthropoda > Insecta > Hymenoptera > Apidae > Apis > Apis dorsata. Next base: position 295,385 of record NW_006263542.1, on the reverse strand, counting down.
AAGAGGGAGGACGATTTTTCCGCGAACGGATGAAAAAGGATCGTGTCGGCGCGAGTCATCGTTTACGAAACTGATCGGACGAGAAACGTGGAATCCCGACGGCAAATGTCACGGATGAACGTCACGATTCGAATTCCGTTATCGGGAATCCACTGATCCGCGTTATCTATCGATATTTCGAATAATCGTTTTTCGAGTATTTCTTTGAACGATGTGCCGTGTTCGATATCGAAGCGCGAGTCCATTCTTCGGAACAATAAACCACGAAAAAGGAAGAAAATGACGCGAGGAACGATGACTGTAATCGTTCTACGTGCTCTAATATTGATATAAATGAATCACACGCGACTCTCCTCTCGAGAGGTCTTCGATCACGGACGTCACTTAAATTTCCACCAACTTTTATTCCAAGTTTCTTACGGCCGGTCGTAAGTTATTCTCCCAATGGAAAAGCCGGTGGCACGTATCCTTTGGTACTCACGTTACGAAATTTTCCAAATGCGCAAAAATTAAAACATCTACGACGTATATAACGCAAAAGCAACGAGAGAATGTAAACACCGATATGGTCGTATTATTGTTCGTCACGAATCACGTACACAAGGATCAACGATGTGTCGATGTGTAACAAACAAAGTTTAATTGCTATCCTCGAACGATTCGATGGAGACGAATCTCGCCAAGTAAACAATAAGCGTTGTCCTTCTCTGCGAATCTTTGAAATGGTTTTCGAGGCGATTGCATCGAGATGGTGGTTAAGCTTCGTCGATTCGTACATGCCAACGGCTATTCGCGCATAGAATTCTCGAGATCACGTGTACACACAACGCGTTTGTGGTTACCACGGGCTAAGCCGTTGCAAAGCTTTGAGCATTGGCTCGTAAAACGAGACCTAATGCGAGGTCTTCCCGCGGGACGTGTCAAAGTCACCGGTGCCGTCGCTTCTCGTGACCTTTGCTTTCACGATAGAGGATATCGTGTCCACGAGCTATGTTCACCTTCTTCCCTCGATCTTCGCACACGATTTCTTTCCAACACGAATCACCAACCCGAAACCACCTACTATTCTTCCATTCGCCGTTATTCGCCGTTCACGCGTTAACGGAAAAGCGCGGGAATCTCGTCAGATTTTCCAGGACGGGCAACGCACGGATCACACCGATGTAACGTAGCTCGTGTACTTACAAGATGGAAGACGAGGACGACGTGGTCTGGGTACATCGCACGAGAAATTTAAACCGGAACACACAGAACTGTCACTGACACATGAGAAGCACTCCGGTTTCGTGGCTATCCAAGTTAGGACGAAAAAATGGACGAGGCACGGTAGAACGGATCCTTGGTCGCGGCAAATCGAGCCGTACTTCCGCAAGATCGGTGGTCCAAGATCGAAGCACGGCCAGGCAGCGTCCGACGGCTAGGCGTTCGATTCCCTCGCCAACCTCGAGGGACGAAGAAACCGAGGGTCCTTGAAAATGTTCTCCCTTTCTGTTCCTAGGTCGCACACAATCGAATAGAATTCTCGCGTCCTTCCAATCTCTCCGACGAATTATAATCCTCACTGGTCAACCGGTCGCTAGTTCCCACTAGCGCTCAACGAATAAAAAAAACGCACCGTAATTGAACAAGGTTGTGGTCAACACCAACTTTATCTCCACCCAGTACACACGAAATAAAAAAAACGTATAAATAATTTTTACACGAAACAACTTTTTTCCGCGCACACTATCTTCGTATCGTTTCACCCGGTCGTACGTGTAGATCGATTCGGTCCACTCGAAAAAAATCTCGATCTACCTTCCTCTTCACTCCTTGATCACCGTGTATCGTGTACTATCCAAATCGCGTATCACGTTTCCCACGAGTCTCCATTACGATGCCGATGATGATTCGACCAGCGTTCCGACTCGCGAACGAACCTGACCGTTGGAAAAAACGGTGACCGAGCACCCGAGGAATAGAAA
>NW_006263542.1:289031-293181 GCF_000469605.1 Apis dorsata | reverse complement strand
GCGAGGTGATCGTCCACGAGGAAGAACAACGACACGCTCGATCCGCTCCCAGCGGCGTCGACGGAGAAACTAACCGAGCTCGGGATCCGAGAGAGCGTCGCCCCCCACCACGCCGCCCGCCGCGCATCCCCACTCTCCCCGCTAACCGAGCGATTCCCCTCTCGCGCCTAGTCATCCACCCCATCACCTCGCTTCGCCATCCACGGCAACCAGCTCGGTTCTAGCCACCGCTCGCCCCTCCGCTTCCTTCCTTCTCGCTCGTGAACCCGACCGAACCGAGTGTTTCTCCTCCCTTCTGCCAGCTTCACCCGTTCTCACTTTCTCTCTCTCTTTCTCTCTCTCTCTTTCTTTCTCCACCTTCTCTTCTCGCCCATCTATCCTTCCCTCGCTCTCTCTCTCTCTCTCTTTCTCTCTCGGTTTTCCCTCCACCACGTTCCGTCGGTTTTCGAAGAGTCTCGCTCTCTCCTGTCTGAACTCTCAAGGTGGAGGCACTCGGCGACTCGGAGAAGATGCGCTCTCTTGGTATCTTCTCGTTCTGCCTCTCGCTACTTCGCTCCGTGTGTGCACTAGCCTGCGTGCGTGGCCCGCCGTCGGTGTAGCGTGGTTGTTTGTGCGCGTTGTTGAGAAAGGTGAACCGTTAGGTGGTGAGATCCGTGAGGGTGTTTCTAATCGGTCCGTAAACGAGGATAGCATGTTGTGGACGTATCGGCCGCGTCTAGGCGAAGAGAAATATCGGAGGACGCGGCCTCGATCGGTTGGAAGGGATCGACGATTTTTGAATTATTAGGGCCGACGGATCGATCGATCCTTGTGTGTGTCGGGACTCGTCGAGCACCGTTTCGAGTGTCGGTCGATCCAGACTGTTCTCCAGGTGATCGGGAAGCAGATCTCTCCGGATAAATTTAATTCGTTATGGAGGATCATCGACGAGAAGCGGCGTCGAGAGATTTATCTGTCTGTTGTTTGTTAGTCCGCCCCGGGTGAATGCTCCATACCCGTTTTAATCCAATTCCCATTTTAAGTTGCCAGGGATTGTTTATCGCGATGCAAGTGACGGATGAAACGGGGAAATAATTCGAGGACTCCTTAACGTTCCGATATCGAGACGGTATAACGATTCGCGAGTCGTTTAACATCGATGGAAAAATAAAAGGAAAGAAAAAAAAATATTATATATACATATATATTCGAGGCAAACGTTTCGCGTTACTCCACTTCGTGATTCGTGTCTCGTCGACTTTTCCACGAGAAAATACAACGCGCTAAACAATAACGTCCCACGATTACCACAAATCCTCCCCCGGGCTCTTTTTCGTCACTTATCAAAGCCCGGTGATCCCGGTTAAGTCTCCCAAAGCGTCCGAGGGAAGAGCAACGCTTGTAAAGTGTTTCGCAAAACTTCACCTCAGCGTGTGTACACACGCCTGGCCCCGTGAAATACGCCGCGTCCCCGAAATTTATTCATTCCCGTATTTCTTGGCAACGGTTGAAAACCGCCCTTGGACAAAAGAGCAACCCTATCTCGGGGGTATCGCATAAACAACCGAGATCGCGATCTCGCTTCGAGATCTATGACCCCCTCCCCCATTTTCTTCCCACAATCTCGCGTCCCTTCGCGTATATCGTATCGAGATGCGGAGAGCCGTGGAGAGAGTGCGAGAGTATTCCACAAAAGAGGCAGAGAGAGAGAGAGAGAGAGAGAGAGAGAAAGAGACGTCTCCCTTTTCACCTTTGCCCCCCGTTAATCCCGAAAGTCTATAAATATCGAAAGGGAATGTATTCTCCGAAGGGTCGTTTACGGGATCACAATTGCAACCGAGCGTGACACGGGCCAATGATGACGCTTTAATCCAGAAACGGTGCAAACGAGAAGAATGACGCAGAATTTTCGAGCATCATATTTTCGGGGTGAATCGTGACATTTACTCCTCGATGATTTAATTTCAAATCTACAAGTTATGATTATATGAAAATAGGTTATTGAAGATGAGGTTATAGAATCATAGAGATAGAATCGTCTCTATATCGTATGAATAATCGAAGATAATGATCCGACTAGACGATAGAAAAAGTAGAAAATAATAATGCTCGTAGTATCGTAGTTGTCCAAGCGTTCAATAGACAACGATCTATTAACGTATCTTAGAAACTTGTCATTAGATATTAAAACATCGATACGTTGCGTTGGTACATGGGCGTTAGAAAGCCAATTCTTTGCAGAATATCTTGCGGACAATTGTGTAATTCGAATGCCGTCGTGTTCGATGTGTTGCGTAAATGATCCACACGAACGATTACCGATCTTGCTCACCCAGGAATACCAATAGTGCATAACTCGTTGCCACGTTTCACGGTTGATCTAAGGACAAATCTAAGGTTTCTCGTTACCATAAAATCGCACCGTATTAGAAATTTTCCGCTCTCTCCCTCTCTGTTTGCGCAATCGAGCTCCGCTTGCCCAAGACAGGGGATAGAGAACGCCTATCCCCGCCGTGGAAACGCTGATCAACGCTATCAGTGGCGAGTAACCGGCCGCCAACTTTCCACCCCACGACCGAAAACTTGAACCGTGTTCGTATGTGAAACGCGACTCGCTTGGCCGAGTTCGAATACCGTTGCTTACCCTTACGAAGCATCAACGTATCCCACGCGAACTCCCTCGTTTGGTTCGCGACCAAAGTTTCCAGGCGACGTTTCACACTTCACAAACCTACGACAATCGTCACTTCGTGTCCTTCCACGGCGTTAGAGCAGCTGGGCGGAACGAGATCTCGGGGATATTGGAGAGGAAAGGCGAGTTAGACGGTCGTTGTCTGGGCGAGTTCGCATTCTTTGTTAACCTCCGTGGACCGCCACCAGGTATCGACTATTTCACGCTTCGTTCGGGGATTTAAGAAGCGAGAAACTCGAACAACGACAAGCCAACATTCGCGCCAAAACTTTTCTTCTCGCTCGTTTCCGTGAAATTAGTTCGGTTCGTGCGGGATAAATACGAAAACAGGAGAAAAATAGGTAAAAAAAGTATCGTTCGAATTTCGTTCCGCGCGCGCCACGCCATTTTATAAAATGGTCGATGTTACGGAAAATTCACGCGTGAAATCATGCGAGTTTCAATCAAGTTTCGAACGATTGTTTGAACGCGAGGAAGAAACGAACACGTAAGGGTGAAAAGTTTGCAAGTATACGGAACGCGTATATAGATGACACGTGGAACAGGAAGCCAAGGGTCGTCTTTAACGATTTTTCCGTGTATTTCACGCGTGTTGCGTCACCGTTGTTGGAACCGAACATCTGCCCGGGGAATTAAACCTCACGCACTCATTCCACCACCTATATATATATATATATATATATATATATATATATATATATACCTCGCTGCTTATAGTTACTATCTAGATAAATACCGAATACTTTAAGCGTCATGGTTATTTCGTTAAGTATTCATTTGCTTTTTATTTCGCCACTTACGAGAGTTAAATGATTCGCTCGCTCCACCGATGAAAACATAAACGTCGAAAAATCGAGATATATATATATATATATATATATATTTTTTCCCTTTGAAAATATTCTTTAAAACTTTATCACGAATCAAGCAAAACTACTCCTTCCATTGGATAAACCGACTGTACAAGCAAATCTATAATCGCCTTAATTCCACACACACACACATATATAGATACGCGCTCCGAGGCGTTCCAAGTATTACCAACTCGTGGACGCGTAATAACTTCATTTACGTCGTGTTTCCGCAACAACCTCGGGCAATCGTAGCACCAGCTGCTCGTGGGAAAGAATTCTCTTTGTCCGATTACGATCGAATCGGCGAGGTGGTCCTGCGTTTCAACGATGCTGCCAGGTTCCAACAGTCTTTAACAGGGGCCACACGATGCGGTGACACGGCGAAAAACGGATGGAAGAATCCCCGGCCGATACGATCTAACGATAGCGGAGATATCGATTAAATATCGAACCGGTAGCGCGGCCTGGTTCGTACGGTGTACTCACGCAATTTTTCCACGCTGCGTCCCTCCGCTGCTAGGTCCCGAGCGGAGTCGTTGACGGGTGCCTGGAACAGAAAACGAACCGGTCATTAACGCCGTATCGGCCTCACCGGCCGGCTATTTATACGAGTACGCGTCCCACG
>NW_006263542.1:287141-289023 GCF_000469605.1 Apis dorsata | reverse complement strand
CCGCGCGTGTACACACGGCCGCGCAGATCGAATCTCGAAGCTCGTTCGAGCAATGGCTACGGCTCATTTAAACGCGCCTCCTCCCCTCATCCCGCTGTTTCTTTCATTATAATCCACCGCATTCACTCTGCCATCGCCATCCGCGTTAAACGTTCGTATTATGCGCTTGTTCCTACACCTATGTGTATGAACCGTATCCTTGTTTTCGTTCGCGAATCGTGCACCACCGATGCACAACAGGTGGAGGTGTGTTAAGAAAAGCGTTACCAGTTCGGTCACCGGTACGTTCATTTCGAGTTGGAACGATTTTATCCGCTTGAGAACGGTTCGAGTCGGAGAAAAACGAGCGTGGTCGATAACGAGAAACATCCTTCCACCATCCGACTATGGTGTATGGTCATCGGCGTGTCCAAGATACGGGAACGTTGCGCTAGATCATCGTAAGGTTTTGCATTCGAGGGATTTCAGTAATCCGTTCTCTTTGCCTCTAATCCAATTATCGGACGTTTTCCTTACGGACTCGTGTACTATGTATAACGAGTCCGGCTATACCTACGTTCCACGAGGGATGATCTTTCAACGGAATCGAAACGATTCAACGGATCCCTTCAACGGAGCCTTCTGCTTCTCCTTCTGTTTACCCCCCTCCGCCCCGAAACTATGATAACACGAGAGTCGCGAGTCCAGTTTGCAGGATGCGTTCCATTGTTGAATGAATTTGTATTGGCGTATAATAAATCGATATATATAGGTATATGTCGCCTATTTACGAGTTTCGAGAACGGTCGTTTATTTATCCGTCTCGTCCAGCGGAATAACATTTTACATAAATCAGTGATTAATTCCGTGGAATCGGTGCCGCGAGCCGCTCCATTGACCGTGCAAACACACGCACCGAGGCTCACGTACACACGCCACCAACGACACGTGCGTNCTCTCTCTCTCTCTCTCTCTCTCTCTCTCTCTCTCTCTCTCTCTCTCTCTTTCTCTTTGTTCGGTTAACAGGCGTTCCCCGGCATAGTAATTGTGACATGCATCGAATGCATTCACTTTGCGTAGGTAACGTCTCACTCCGCATCGCAGGGGCGCGCGCGACATCGCGAGCGCAAACGCCGAAGGGGAGACGCATTCGTATTTACACGCGCACGTATACGCGCGGATATGTGTGAAGGGACCGACCGAGGCCCTTTCGGAGATCCTCCCCACGGGGCGACCAACATCGTCTCGAATCGAAAGGGAACCAGCCGAGAGCGGCCCACGAGTGGTGCCAACTTAATGAGGGACCACCTAGCTCCAACTGTTTGTTTTTCGACCAGATCGGGCCCCAGAAGAATATACGCTGCCGCGATCCAAAAACGCTGCGCGGCCCGTTTATGGCCTTGTATCGCGACTCCTATATTCCCATAACTTCCGCGATTTGCCCGTGAAATTACACGCGGTGGAAACACTGGATAGTTGGATAAAGATTCCTTTTGTTCTTCTCTTTTCTTTTTTATCCGCTTTATCCGTCAACATTCTCAGCTCTTTCGCTCTTTCTCCGGAGAGAGAGAAAAAGAGAAAGGGAGAATTCGATCGAATTTACGTTTCCTTTTTTATTTGCAGTAAGTATATCCCGGTTATTTGCTCGGGTTAATACTCGGACGAAATTCGAACAGGAAGAGCAAGATTTCTTTTTTTTTTTTTTTTTTCGTGACGAATCGACCACTCGCGAATGAATAAATGGCCACACATAATTTGGAACGCGAGAGTTCCATGGCATCGATTCGACGATACTCTCCGTTTTTCCGTAATTCACTGCTATAAATTAATCCCGGCCGCGTATTAACGATGCACAAATTACACGCGCGGCCGAGATATTTAATCTCGAAGACACGCTGTAATT
>NW_006263542.1:282721-286871 GCF_000469605.1 Apis dorsata | reverse complement strand
TTTCCCCCTTTTTTTTTTTTTTTCTTTTTTTTTTTTATAAATGGATCCTCGGCTAACGCGATGTAGCGCATTTATAACGGGGGTTCGATGATAGCCCGGGCGACACGAGCACCCGTGGAATTACCAGCTCCTAATGTCGTGTTTTTTTTCAGCCAACACTTCTCGAGCGACCGGAGACCCCCGATCCCATTGCGCCCCACTTTCACCGTCCTGACCATTCCGGAGAGGAAATTAGGCAGGAATCTCTTGCGCTTCGTCAAATTTACCACGCGTTTTTACAACACCCTCCCTTTCTTCCCATCTTTTTTTTTTCTTTCTTTCTCTCTCTCTCCCCTCCAACGTTTCGTTCATTAATCGATATGTGTGCTTCCTTTACGCGCTACTCTTTCAGAGTATTGCTCTTAATTATGTATATAATCGATCACAAAAGTCTCCTTGTATCTTACGCAAACTCTACTCTAATGAATCGTGTTATAATCGGAATTGAAAAAGATTTTTGATATTAATGAAGTCACGCGAGAATGTAGAGAAGGTATAATAGATATAAAACGATTTTATTTTTCTTTTTTTTTTAGTATTATTTTAAGAGAGCGGAACTCTCTCTCAAAGAGTTTTAGCGTTCTTATTTAAATATAACTTTGTAATAGCACGAGATATAAGGGTAAATTTTGTATAATTTGGTATATAAAATATTTAAGTTTCAATGCTTTATATCACTGTGCTGTAAAAAAAAATATCCCCGGATAAAAGTGTTCTAGAGTGTGTTAAATTTTGAATAATTTTGCCCATCCTCAAAGAGAGGATGCTCTATATCACGTATAAACTTCCATTCCAATTTGAAATTTTCACGTTATGCGAAAGATAATGCACGGAGGCTTTTTCGGCCAATTGTATATAACGTTCGGTATAGTTTATATTTATACTCGAACAGTAGGTTAAAACGCGAGCGCGCATTTTATATTTACGCTTTAATGATATATTAAGAGAAAAATCCATGTGCAATCCTTATTATTATCCTTTTTTTTCTATTTTTATCGCGATATTCATCGGCGGATACCGTACCATACACTATTCTCCATTATCTTACAGTTTTAATTACAGAATCCGCGTGGATAAAATGATGGCGTTAATCATCCAAGGAGATAACGAATTCTACGAAAACTATCCACTTAGATTCCGATATAATGTGCCATTACGAGCAATTATTACGCGGGAACATCTTACGAACAGGGTATTTATTAGCATAAGTGGTTATCGTCCTTCCTCCAACAGTGCATCCATTCGAACCACGCCGCGATGCATTCCACCGTACGACGCATATATCGATTATGCCGTCACGTTTCACGCTAAAAACGATGAAACACAGCTTCAGCATGTGCACAAGTACGTTCCACTATATGCGTGTTGTTTGTACATCGACAATGTACGATGTCGGACAGTTTGTACGTGATTGCATGTGTTCTTCTTTACATCCTTCTTTCGTTATCTTAAAATTGATTTAAAAAGATTCCAAAATGGAGATAAAAATATTCGACGAGTATTATACAAATATGAAATTCGTAAGACGAGAAACGATATCCTAATTACGATTCTCTGCTTCTTTGCCAATATCTCTTTCGTATAATATAATTGCATAATAGAAACAAGTGTATAATACTATCTCGATGAAGATTAATTTCGTGGAAAAGTGTATATTTTTATTTTTATTATTCGACAGCTGTAAAAATAACCCCGTCATTTCAACAGGTTCGATAATTCTAGTGTTAATTGTCGGTGACAGATTCCGCGAGAAAGCTCGCCTGTTATCGCGTATCTGTGGACTATTCGATCACGGCAATATCATTCTAGGTTTTTTCGCGTGACGCGTGTGTGTGCGAAAAATATTTTCACACGCGAGATCTGTTAACGTTTCCGACGCCTCGATGTAATTGATCAATCGAGGGGAGATTCTCCGTTCGTATTTTTCGGATTTTCTACGTTTCGCGTCGAGAATGTCTTCGCGAAACGACGCGAAGTTGATAGAAGGGGATAGACACGAGTGGAAGACGTTGAGCCGGTCGTAGTACTCGAATGGGCGATGGATCCAAGGACGATTTGTTCCTATTAGCGAGGCCGTGTTAATCGCCACGGCCGTATAAACCCGCTAATGAGTCGACATATCATCTTCTCCGCGCAAACAAATTTCCCCTGGACGGAAATACGCGCGAATAATTCAGATTAATTCCAGGATCTTGAGACACAATATTATTGTCCAAGGACCTGATAACGCTTTTAAGCGACAAATTACGCGCTACCGTCGTAAAGCTACCGTTCTCTAGCAAACAACTCGAACGGCGAAGATGACAAACCGTTTTATTGCCGTGATTACGAGCGATCTCGGATCTTTCCCCTCTTCCCTCCCTCTCTCTAAATCCCCGCTACTTTCTAGGTAACAACATTCTTGAATTTGCAATTTCGTTGATGGTCACGATCGTTGTTCACCCTTCTCAACGTTCATACAAGATCAACTCATACTCGTACGTTGCTCTTAACGAGCGATCCTTCGATCGATCGAATCGATCGATCGATAAATTATTCCTCTCTTATAGAAAAAGGTGGCGTAAAAATTGCGTCTAGCTGCTAACACTCAAATATCGCGAGAACAAGCTCTCGATTACACCTCGGTGCGTCGTCGTATCGCGGGATCGCTTCGATTCGTCGATCCTCCGAGTCTCGGTGCACGGATCAATACGCATCGAGAAGGGAAGAGAAAAGACAGACGGGTCTCGTCGCTCGTTTCGCTTCTCGAAACTTACCGAGCTCGTTCCTTCAAACGAACATATTTTTATTTATCGTGTCCTATGCATCGGTGAAATCTTCCGCGAGACGGAACACGAAATGTCACTTACTTGGAAACATCATGCCTCCTCGTACCTGGCCTCCTCTCCCGGTTTCATCTCCCTCCTCCTCCTTCACCCTTCCCTTCTCTCGTCCACCGATCATTGCCCACAGCGTTTCAGGAGGCCATATCCGAGCTCGTTATCAGAACGGTATTTCAAATATGCCGATTCCTAAAAGCAACCGACACACATCCCCGTGGGACATGGACGCGGTGAAAAGTCAACCTTTCGAAGAGACCTCGAACGAATGGCGCACGCAACTGGCCGTACGTCGACCGTTGATCATCGAGGGAAGAGGAAAGGGGTGACGGTGACAAAAGGGGCGACTCGAGAAAAGGAAACGTTAACGAGGGTTGCCAGGTTGTTTCCTAGGACGTCAGAATCCGCGTGCACCATCTATCCCAGTTACTCGCCACCCGAATCAGCCCTCTTTGTGCGGCGTGCGCATCGTGCATTTTTATTAAGCCCCGACACGGGGAATAATCGACGGGAAATTGGAGATCGCCAAAGGCATTTCGTCGCTGGCCGCGGTGCACGCGCCGCCCGCCGTCCGTGCACACTCTCTCTCGGCGGGCCTTTGACATCCGGTGACCTGTTCCAGGCCATATGCCGAGTTTCAATAATTTTCAATTAGTCTAAAAAGAATCGGCGCGGCACAGGCCGAACGCTCGACCGAATTTTAATTCATGCCTCCGAATTTTTTTGCCCTCGATACCGGTCTTTGTCGGCTACGCGTTCGAAAAACGAACATCCGATGCCGGATGAACCGGCTTTGTGTTGCGCACGACCGTTCGATGAATAGTTTCACCGATAGTTTTCATTTTCCATTGAATAGACAGACCATTGATAATTGTATTGTCCAATAAGAACAAATACCGTTCATTCCAAGTGTTTGCCCGCTAATTAATTTCGTTCGACAATGTTGACCGATATTATTATTATGAGTAAGCAATATTCGGAACGGTCGGACGGGATATATTGACAGTGAACAGCCGGCGTGCGACAATATTTGCCATAGTTGAAGGCAAATTGTCTTCGACTATAACCATCACGATTCAACGGTAACGTCCTATTAATATTAACTCGAGGTATCGTCGTTCTCCAACTATCGTCGAAGCGGCATCATCCAACGTTCTACTTGAATATCGTCCCCTCTCCCCCTCTCACGAATCACGAGCAATACGATCGAGTATATTCCAAGAGCGATCGATCTCTGTTGGTAGCACCGCTACCAATTAAACATATGCGATCGCTCGCGTCGAAAACACCGT
>NW_006263542.1:277234-282375 GCF_000469605.1 Apis dorsata | reverse complement strand
TTTTTTTTTTTTTTCGTTCGTTTCGCGAACACTTGCCGCGATAATAATAATCGGCGGTTCCGAATCGTCGGTTTTCATTCGGAGCGGAGCGGATGTGCGATACATGTGACGGGGGATGCGGCAACAAGCGCAGACAAGCTTCGAGGTGCTCGGCGATGTGCGCATCGAAACAAGGGGATGCTTTAATAGAGCGAACGTGGAGGCGGCTGGCTACAGGATGCTTTCGCAACAGCACAGCGGTGCATCGGCGCAGCGCACAATAAACCAATGTGTATTCGAAAGGGCTTAACTAGACGAACTATTCCGCGTAGTTTCTATTAGTAAATCACCCGCGTACTGTGTGGCATAGATAACGACCCCCGTAGCCGAGTTACAATGCCGCCGACGCGGAAACTTAATTAAGTATATATTAATTAAAATTCAACCCCTCTCCCTCCCCACCGCCAGTGTCATCGTTCCGTCGACGCGACGTAGCCTCCTCCCTGTGTCAACGTTCCGCGCCGAGTTACCACCATTCGTCATTTTCGCACCTCGATCACGTTGTTGTTCTTGCTTCGCGATCGATCCAATTTCGTTATTACGCGTCCTAATTAATCCTTGATTAAGCGTCGAGAAGGGTCCTTGCCAGGGAATTCATTTTCGATTCGACTCGAAAATGGAATCGAATTCGATTCCGTCGCGAAACGCGCACCCATCCAATTTATACGCTCGAAGAAAGAAAGAATGGGAAGAGTGGATGGGAAGGAGGGAGAGGATCGGTTTAAAAGGCCGACAACCGCGCGTTCGCTCCTTATCGCGTATATACATTGTAAGTGAGCGCAGCTGATTCTCGTTTTGCATAAAATCGAGGCGACATCGCGGCCCCCGGCTCCCCGGTCTCGGCTGCACGCGCGCCTGCGTCCACGTACGCGCGCACACACACACGCGCGCGCGTTCAACACGAATTTCTTTTACGGCCAGTTACTGAAGACATTAAAGTCGACGGGAGGGAGAGGAAGGAGATTTGGACGGGCGGATGCCGTGGGGTCCTGCGGTCCTGCGCTAACAAGACGATCTTTAAAGGAGGAAAGCGTTTCCCCAATCACCAGTTAACATCTTTGTCTCGTACTCGCGCGGTCGGCCGCCGCCGCCGCTTGTGAATATATTCATGAGAAACCGACGCCGCTATCGACCGCGAGCCGTCGAAACTACTTTCTCGGCCCGCGACGCGGAAATGCTCGAAACCGCCGCGAAATTTTCGACCATGCCCGACCGAGAATAAACCCTTCGTATCTTTGATCGAGCGGCGATTTCGTCGATCCGAGCACGGACGACAACAAAGATCCGAAAGGGTATTATCGCCACCCCCGGTATTTTTGATCGTTGGTTTTTCTGCTATACATTCGAATCGATTCCTGGAATGATCTGCAGAATTCTTCTTTGTTCTATGAGACAGACAATAATATATTTTTCCGCTTGATTAACACTCGGTTGAAAATGCAATTGATCTTGCATACGATTAATTAATTGATATAAAGATGCATTGTTTATACTCCACGATGAACGAATATAAATAAGTGAATCGAAATCGTTACGCACGATTCGCAATTCCGTGGTGAGAAAATAATTTTTTCTTTGCATTCGAGCGCGTCTTGCGAAACACGCTTTATCAGGATTATACCGTACGCGAGCCACGATCACAAAGGGGGGAATGCCGACACTTTTATAGGAGATCGCATCGGGAGGAAAGTAGGAAGAAGAAATTGTTCGATTAATTAACGGTTTTTTAATTAACGGTCGAGCCGATCCTTAACGATGGACGGTTGTCAAGGGTCGAGGGGTCGAGTTTTATTAACGCGGCTGGCCTCCTCCTCCATCCTCCCCCTCCGTCCCCGGAAACACCAGCGGCNNNNGACAAACCCGGCCTGATTTATTTTCATCGCGAAACACCCGCCTGCATCGCTCGCTTCCGGCGCTATCTTGATTCGGAATCGGCCCATCCCATCGGCGGCTGGAAAATTTTTTCCATACCGAAACACGCCACCCCTCACGCCCCACGCTCGCGCCACGCGTTTCCACCGATAATCGAGATCGTTTCGCTCTATCGAAAACGCCCATTTGCCGGGAATAATAAGGTTGGTACGGGGCGAGATGGCGCACCCGCCCTTCATGCTGAATTATAATTCGATCGTTGCTCCAAACGGGAGGATTTTCATCGCACCCCCGGGAATAATTTTTACCAGGTTCGGTTAAAAAAAGGTTCGATATCCGGAGAAGAAATTTTCGAAAGTGAATCGGAGAAAAGGAGGTAAAGTAAAGGAGGAGATGTGTTTTCATCCGTTGACGAATTCGTCGATTGGGACGAAGAAAAGAAAGAAGAATGGATCCTCGCGCGAGCGTTCAATAGGCGTTCAAGATAATTTCGCCGTAGAGGAAGTTCCAAGTCAAACATTTCAACCGTTGGATTATTATATCGAATTCGATTACGTACGCTCTAAACTTATCGCTTATCTCTTCACCGGTAATATTTGTTCAGATAGGAGGATCGGGAGGGTACGCGACGACAGCTGTCGATAGAGACGGCACACTTGGGAAAATAGCGATACGCCACGGCCACGGAATAGCGCCCCCATCGTCCCCCTTTTTCCCCTCGGCTGTAATCGGCCGACATCTATGTCTCCGTAACCGAGGGATTTTTCCAACATTCGGAAACAACAAGGGTATTATTTGATCCACGTCCGTTACGACGCGACGGATAATCTCACACTGTTACAAAACGATCGGTATTATCGGTATCGCACCGAGCATTATCCCCGTGTTCTGCTTTCCGAACTTATTGCGTTGATACTCCTGTTATGGAAAAAGAAAAAGGGAGACGTTACGATTTACGATTATTGAGTGAAAATTCGAAGAGAGGAACAGATATACAGTATATAGGAATTTATGAAAATATCCGATTCGAAGATGCGCACAGGACTGAGTAAATGAAGTTTAGCGGGGGAAGTTTGGTGGAAAGCTAAGTGACGGTCGTTTTCGATATCTCTTAGGAGTACAAAGATATTTTCCTATCTCTCGGAGGTATTCTTATCCGTTCCTTCGACCGACATTTCCACTGCTTCGTGATCGGCTCATACTCGTGCCACCGCTGTCCCTCACAAATGGACGATAAAGTTTTATCAGTCTTGTTGTCAGTTTCAAAACGTAGACTGCTATTCTCCCGCGCGCACACGTATATGCAGTTGCAAGTCCGCCGCACACTAACCTCGGTTCGCTGCATTATCTGTCTAGACATTTCTTCTCACACTCTCTGCAACCATACATTCACCGAGCGTATATACAAATGGGGCTCGTTTACCTCTTTCCCCATTCTTTTTCCCGTTTGCTTTCATTGAACGGAGAGAGAAAAGGGAAAAAAAAGAGAGAAAAGAAAAAAAGCACGACCGTGATTCCACAACCGAAAGTATCGAAAATAGATTTATCCGTTTTGAAATTATTCACCGCGATTATATTGGCCGCTTCGTTCGTTCGACAAAACGTTTTCGAAAGGTGAACGGTGTTTTTGGCCTTCCCTCGTTTTCACAGAATCATTAATTTCAGTCGAGAATTTCGCAGTCGAGATCGGAGGTACGGGTATACAAGCGTCGCCCGCATTAATATTAAGTTCAGAAACGTACAAAAAAAAAAAAAAAAAAAATTGAATTGCTAATGTTGTCGACGTATTTCCAAGCATACGATGATATACGAGAGAGGTCTAATTTGATTCAACCCGGCCGTTGAATGTATAGGTATACGCGGCTCCTCCCTTCCGCGGTGCAATGTTCCACGATTAACAATGCGCGCGTGGTAAATGAAGGCGCGCCCGTAATAAAATATCGTAGGAATTATTAAACGCGGAATACGCGGCCCCGATCTTGGAAACGCTAAACCTCTGCTCTCCGTCCCCGGTCAGCTTTAAATTCGTCGCGTAATCCGTGTCTTGGCATTGTTCTAAAAATGCACTGGCCGGCAAATATACACCGCTACTTGCACGGTATATCAACGGTCCGTTGAAAAACGAGAAGTTCCACCAAGGAATACACCACCACGTTCTCTCATTCGCAACGAAATAAAAATATTCATCAAATTTCCATAATTTTATATCGAGGGAACAATATATCGTAATACCGTGTAATCCCCCGTGTTCGCCTACTTTTTTACAACCTTGTAGTACAACCTTGGCTTCCAAGAAGCCAATTACGTATTATTCCGTAATGTTATTGTTTGGAAACGAGGGGCTCGGATTACCCATGGAAGAAGGAAGGATCTCTTTGTCGCGAGCGAAACGTCGCCGAAACGGTTACACGAGAATCGCACACATCGTTGTGTCCGGTTTTTATGGGATCGGGCGTTCAATGCAAGAATGACGGACGCGTAAACGACGGGCTTCCGGTCGCAACACACGAACGAAACGGGCTGGAACAGCGGTGACAGAGAGAGGGAGTGAGAGAGAGGTAGGGTAGGTCGTATCGAAACGCGTATATCTCCGCGCAATAAAACCGTCCCGTACCGCGCCATACATCGAATTTAACTCGGATCAAAATTAAAAATCACCCGCGTGTTCGATAGTAATTCCCCGCCAATTTTTCCAATTACTCCTCTAATTCGCTGCTCTCCCGTTACGTTCCATTCGTTCCACCCCTAATCGGACCCGTAATCGGACGGCCGGAAATTCCTCCTGTGGAAAATCTAATCTGGACGGATGATCCGGTTGCGGGCAGAGACAAGNGCGTGGCGCTGCATCGGCAGATGCAGATACCGCCGGCTGGCCCGGTCTGCGCACCGCTGGGCGAGGGAAGAATAAGGTAGGCGTGTCGTAGGAACGTTATAGAGGTGCGTTACACTGTGCGTGAGCGCGCGACAAAGAGAAGGATACGCGGGTATATATATATATATATAAGCCGGCTTATTACGCGACGCCGGAGGCTACAAACACGCCGAATAATGGCCGTGGGTTTGCAATAGGGCGCGAGAGACGGGCGAAGGGAGGGGTGGTATCGTATTAAATTATAATAATTCCAGTGCGAAATTATTAGAACGGGCGGCGAAGGGAGGAACGAGAGAGAGAGAGAGAGGAAAGGAGTCGAGGTGTATTCGCGCTGCATACACGAGTATAAAGGGCTGCG
>NW_006263542.1:271695-277067 GCF_000469605.1 Apis dorsata | reverse complement strand
TTCTACGCGTAACCATCCATACAATCCGCGCTACCTTATCCGGCTATCCGACACGCCGGTTCTTTCGGTGGATGTATCCCAGCATGGGGTACATCCGCGACATTTGTTAACAAATATTTTACCCCGTAACACGATACACAATCTGGCCCCCGTAATTACCGTTCGTTCGATGGTCGAATAATAGGGAGGAATGCGGGGACATTGCGCGCTCAAGAGGCGGGACGGGCAGCCGCTTTGATTTGAGAACGAGGATAATTTTATCGAGGATCTGGCGTACCATCTGGATGAAAAGTAAAAGTAAAGGTGGCGACAATTTCTCGCGGAACGAGTTTAACAACCGCGTTCGGTTCTTTCGAGATGGATGGGGTAATAAAAATTATTTTTACGAGAAAGTCTCGTTCGCCAGCAATGTTTCTTCTGGTTAGCCAACATAATTCATCTTTCGATAATTGTTCGTCCTTTTCCGCGCACGTTTCTCCCTCTATCGCTAAATGGATCGTCGTCGATCTTTCTCTCTCTTTTCATCAGAGTTTACCCAAAAGCCCTGTCCTCTGTCGCGAAAGTATTACTCGGGCGGGGAAAAAGACGGGAGCGCAAGTTCATCGGAACGAGGTCGGCGCTCACTCGCGGAAAACGGAACAGGTATCGAGATAAAATGGTAGGAAATTCTCAAAGCGCTCAGCCGCTCGATTTGGATGCCCTTCCCTTTCTTCGTTCCGCTCGGGTTCACCGGGCGAAACGGGGCTAACGGAGGGAACAAAGAATTTCCCTGGTAAAAAGGAAGCGGAGGAAGTTATCGAACGGCCATAAACGCGTCGTGCCGTTGGATTTATTATCGATCCCCTCCAACCTTATCCCCTTACAACATACTTTCGTTATCGTATCTCGTGGAAGAAGAGTCTTCTTCTGTTCCCCGTGCGCAATCTCTCAAACCAACCGCCGACCACCCCTCCTTCCTTACGAAACGCATAATTATTACAATATGTGTCCGCGCGCAAGGCCGTCGCTATTAATATTCATAAACTCGATCCGTTAAAACGATCTCCTCTCCGTTTACGTTCGTGTTCCTCTATTTTCCACGTCACCCCTTGTTCTCGTACCACCTTCTTGTACGTTCCGCTCGACGGGTGAAGGAAGGAAGACGGGTGAAGGAAGGAAGACGGGTGAAGAAGAGAAAGGTGGACAAGATGTACGAAATTAGATCAGTGGATGCGTTCGTTATGATGAGGAAGATGAACAAAAGATCGGATACGATACTACATGGAATGTGACAGTTCGTGAGGATTACGCGACACGCGGGTTGAGATGTTAACCGTGAGTTGTTATTTTAAAAGTTGCGGTTTAATAAAGAACGATCTTAAATGTAGAAATTTTTTTTAATTAAAACGTTATTAAAAAGAGAAAGAGAGAGCGAGAGATGGTTATAAGATGAGATAAATACCTAGAGTCGTAATTTGCTCCGTCTCGCTGGGATAAGATACGGATTGCGGATTCTCTTCTCTTTACAAAAGAGCACGAGCTAATATACACGTCTGCCGTCATCGTATCATCGAAGGGAGAGGTTCGCGAGGCGTGGATATTAGCCGAATTATCTCTAACGTAATTATTCCGTAATCCAATTTACAAACTTACAACGCAAATTACCCTCAATCAGCGTTTATACCGTTCTCTTCGGGAACGTTCCGAAATTAATAAGCGGCAGCCCGTGCGTAGACGCGAAGCTGTAATCGTGAGAAGTGTCTGAATTGCAATCAAGAATCGAGAATATGTTTAAATCATACAGCACGTACGGGGCGTGTAATGAATAATGAGGGGCCACCGGTTCGCTTTAACTACCGATTCATCCAGCTTTCGCGTGAATCACGGATCGATTCGAGTATACATTTTTCGAAATCGCGTATGCATCGCCTCGGTTAACGTCATCGATAATCGAGACACCGTTTAAAATCGAAATACGCAAATTCTCTCTTATATGTATATATATATATGATTTAATTAATTATTCACACGCGATTTTCCGCGAATTATTAATCAATGCGTCACCTCTTCTTCGGATGATCGATCGTTGTCACGCTTTTAATCGGACGGAATTAGAAGATATCCAATTTTCCCGCGAACTTCTTCCAAGTTCTCTTTTATCCCTCTCGCCGCTTTTGGATCGCGAAATAGGAACGATGTGCCGGTGGAAATTGTTAAAAACGAATTATACGGCACGGTTATTAGATTCGAGAGTCCCTTCTATAAATATGCCCCACGCTTATTATCGAACGCCATCGTACGGAACGTAAATTATCAAGACGGTTGAGCGCATCGATGGAATTGATGGAATTCCACGGCACGTTTCTCCGTTTATTTCGTGATTTCGAGCAACGGCTCCTCGTACACCTTGAAATTAATCGTTATCGCATCAATGACTTTTACTCAACGACCAGCAATTAATCGGGAAATTTAAGTTAGCTTAAAAAGACAGAATTTAATCGCGGCATCTTTTCACTTATATACAAAGACGGAGAAAAAAAAAAACTACCTCTTTTAGGAACACGTTTCCTGCTCGCAAAGTGTAGCTCGCGGTATTATCAGCGAATATTAAAATTTTAATTCGTTCCGAACGACGAGGTCGACAGCGTGTGTCGCGACTCTTTTCGTTGATCTTTGCGACTCGAAATAAGAAACTCGAGGAAAAACGAGAAGCTAGTGTTGCTTCCTAATAAACACACGTTCCGGAAATGTTTCAACGTAATGAACCGCATTTTCTTTTAATCACGCGTTCCTCTTCCCGTCGTCACGATAAATAAAACATTGTCCGTTTTAAATAAATCGAAAAAATTTGCTCGGCCGTTTACCGGAAAGCGTCAGAAAGCGGAATCTGTTCGAGAAAGAGGAGAGGACAGAAAAGAAAAGAAAAGAAAATTTCGCTCGACGTTTCGTTCTCGATGCGGTGGTTCTTTTATCCAAAGTTATCCTGCTCCCCCTTCTTTCTGCTTTCGTGGCTGTAGTGTGGGAGCTTCCATTTACCAGGTGCCGAGCAAGAATTTTAATTCATCCCGAAAATTATAGCACGGTCATATGCCTAACCACCTTTGCTATTCTCCGTGCCGACCGCTCATTATCCTCGTACCTGATCATTTTTCTTTCTTTTTTTTCTTTCTTTCTTTCTTTCTCCGCGGTCTAATCGCCCCTCACGAGCGAGTCACGAGCGAGTCGCGCGCTCGATCCTGCTCGTGGATAGCAGGGGATTCAGATGTCTGAAACGAGAGTTGATCTCCAAGGACGAATATTTTATCGTCCTTGTCCTCGTTATTTCCACGAAGAAGAAAGTTATCTCTTACGGCCGTTAAGAAGAAGGTCTCTGATTAGTGAGATTAGTCTGGAAAAGAGAATAGCGGGAGGTTCCTCGAAATCGTGGCAATTTAAAAATTTCCCCTCTCCCTTTCGCAATAATTGTTCCTTGTGTCCACTCGCAAGATTCATCGCCGCGCAACCAAGAAATAACTCTCTTTCATTCGAAGCGTTGCATTCGTTCTGGCTAAATGCTACGCTTATTAAAATACGATGTTACGTATTTTAATAACGGCGACGAATATTCTAAAATAAAAAATAGGCGCGTTGTCGTGGGCGAAGCACATCGGGCACGAAATCGGGCGATTATAGAGGGCGGATAATTACGTGACGATCCTCGAAATTCGAAATACGAGATTGGGAGGCGGAGGGAAAGAGACGCGGATTTGAAAGATTTCGGGGCGTATCGTGCTCCCTAATGACCAGAAAATATAACGAAGGAAGAGGAGGGCCGCCCCCTCCAGTAGCTCGCAACTTACAGATTGAAATCCACCCTTCGTTCTCTTTGTTCTCATTGTTATCGTCGCTCGTGGCACGCCACGAAGCTGGCCAGCTCGGCCGTCTCTCGGCCGCTGGTTATTAATGCAGCGCGCTAGGTCTGCTCGGCCAACTTTGAAAAATGGCCGGCCCGCGATGATTCAGAGTTTTGCGCGGACTGGCCGATATCGTGTCGGCGGACGCACGCTTCGAAGGAAATATTCAGCGAAACAGGTGGCGGAGTTCACATCGAGGCCTCGGTCGGAACACCTCTCGGACGACTCATGCCCGACCTTTCGCGAGAACCTCTCCATCCATCGTTGCTGGAATAGAGAATACGAGCTCGATTCTATCGACTATCTTCGAAGGAACGTAGTTTAAAACGCGAGACCGAGGGATAGATCTAGCATCGAAATGTCCGTTCGGGTTTGTTAAGTGATCTCGAGTTTAACGTTATAACGTGAGATTTGAAAAAAAACCTTGATATGGTTAATGGAAAGATGAGCTAGATACGTAAGACAAAATTTGTTTAATTTTGAATCTTCGTTTCTAGGAGAAAATCGAGTTTGAGAAAAACGTTGAGTGAAAAATTACTCGAATATGCACGCGCTTGATGAATATTCAAATTCGATTTTCTGAAAAACTACCTCTCAAAGGCACGAATTTTATTCTACTTTTTTTTTTTTTTCGTACACTCTCGAGCAGGATAACTCTCTTGCGCTACTTTTTGTTTTATATCTTACGTCTAACCCTGTTCGACGAATTCTCATATATTCTCCTTCGAAAAAGAGCAATATTGAAAGAATAATTCAAACATTAATCCAATTCAACGTCGGGGGCCTCTCATTTTTCCAGCGCGCACAATACTCTCTTTCTCTCCTCTTTATGAAGAAAGAGAGAGAAAGAGAGAGAAGACTTCTAATTCACGAAAGCTCCAGTCGAAACGGTCCAGTGATTTCAATCACAATCCCGCGCGCAGCCACGAAATTCTGTCGTCGATCATACCCCAATGCGCGCTACCGATCCGCGACACAAAAGAAGCTCTGCCTTTCCGCCGGTTTGTATAGGCGATGAGAGGACGCGGATATATATATATATATTTTTTATTTCTCCAAGAAAAACGATACACGCGCCGCTCTTCCGCTATCCTCCTCCCGTCTCCCGACGTCTTTCCAAAATCAATATAGCCCCACGGATTGTTATTTATACCGGCAAGAAGATACGGTATTCCGTTTGAAGTCCTCTCCCGGCATTATCCTGGAGGGGCGGTTAGCGGGGAGGGAGGGTTGTAGCAGCACAGATAGATAAGAGAGGGGATGGAGGGGGTGGAGAACTGGCATCGGGAGGTGGATAGGACGGATTACAAGAAGCGTCTCGGGTGCCTCTAAGCACGGTAATGCGAGGCGGGGGGAACAAGGAGCTCTTTGATAAATGCGAAATGTACCATTCGAGTTTGTTATGGTCCCCGCAATCCACTATTTACGGGGGTTTTCTTTGAACTTGCGGGGCTAAAGGCGGCAACCGACGCCCCCGATGGCCCGGGTAAACGATGCGGT
>NW_006263542.1:269073-271395 GCF_000469605.1 Apis dorsata | reverse complement strand
ACCACCACCATCACCACCACCACCACCACCACCACCACCCCTGTACTGCTGCACCGCTGCTGCGACCCCGTCGCCGACTTAAGACAAAGGGAAAAAGTAAAAGGGAGGGAGGGAGGGTGATAATACGGCGAAACACTGTCCGTCCCGAGGATTTGCCCGCGACACGTTTGCGAGGCCAACCTGCGACCCTTAATAAAGTTTTCGCGCCGTTGATTTCCTACCCCTTTACTCGGATAATTTTAACGAATAAACCACGATAGACCACGAGTCTAACCACTCTCGTTCGTAACGAGATATGGATTTGTAATATTTAACGAGATTGGATGGAAGTGTGCGTGCGTATAAGTGTGTGTGTTTTTTTTTACCGAATTAAATTTAATGGTTTAAAAAGCCATTTTCTCATCGCGTGATAAAAAGCGATGGTGGTTAAAGTTAAGTGCGAAATCGTAAGAGGAAACGGCGGACGCTAAATAGCGACGTTAAATCCCGAACCTGGGAACAAGAAAAGGCACTTTTACGAATGATATGGGATAGCCGTATAGGATAAAGTGAACGCCAACGAAAAAGCGCCGATATTTTGCCTCCCTTTTTTTTTTTTTCCTTTTTTCTTTTTTGCTCAAATGATCAAACAATCGGCGGATGGCGTATCTTTACAACGTTAGCTCACGCAACGATCTCGATTCAATTATAAAAACCAACTATTCAAATTCTTTCCCTTCGAGGTACAAACCAGGTACAAACGATAAATTACACGTCATCCGCCTACTACACGTTATTTTTATCGTCATACCTTATTAATCACCTCTTACGTGTTCAAGTTTCGCTCAAGAATTACGCGTGTAAACACGTGGAGTAAAATGATCCGAAGTTAAAAACTGATTCGTCGATACCATGAAAAACAAATCGGTTGAACGAAATTTAAATTTAAACTCGATTAATTTTGTACCCGGTAAATCATAAGATCCTAGGTGGAAAACGATTTTCTCTCGGAAATATCAATTGCCTTCAGCTCAAGAAAGGAAGCGAGCGGAACGGCGCGTTGAAAAAGAAAATTCTTGCTTGAAAACGCGGCCGAGCAATATGGCGGGAACGTGGTGAGACGCGTCGACGTGCTGGCGGGAAAATGAATTTCGAAAATACCGTCATCCTCTGTGGTTGAACGAGATTTAGAAAATCGTCCGAGGAGGAGGAGGAGGAGGAGGAGGAAACAACCTGCCTTTAACCGCGCGATTCGATTATAACCGTGGTGGCAGCGTCGAGGCTGAAGAAAGCGAGTCGGAATCGGGTTATCCGGTACACGCTTTTCGACATGCTGTAATTAATATCGGCGTGACGGGTTTAAAACGCGAACCGGGACACGGTGGGTCGTGTTCCGTGTTCCTTGAAAAGTGTCACGAAACGGGGGTAAAGCTCGGTGAAAAGCTCGGGCGACGATAACGCGGCTTTTTTCTCCTCCCCCTCCCCTTAGATAGACGACGCGGTCCTTTCTCGTGCTCGTTATTATTTCGTTCCGTTCTGACAACGAGTTATCTTGTCACCGTGCCACGCTGCAACTGCGGCAAGATGGCTGCTGGTGAAACCAGCAGTTAAAAAAAACGCCGGACCTTTCGATCTCGTTCGCTCGAGAATTTATCTCGAATATTTTTTTTTTAAAGATTGGTAAAAAAAGAAAAGGGGAAGGGGATAACGAGATTCCCCTATTCCGCGGAGGGAAGCCGAGGTGGCATTTAAGAGGAGATCCCTTTAATCTCTCCCTCGCGAATAGATCGCGTCGATACACCGGTGAATTCTGCGCTCAATTAAAAATGACTGGCGCAACTTACTCGACGAGTGGCGCGTCGTTTTCTAATTGGAGATCCTTTTCGTCGGTAAAAGTGTGAAATACCTGACAGCAGCAGGGATTGGCGGTCCAACTGCATCCCGCAAGCATCCCGTGTGCTCATTAACGGATTGAAAGGGAAATGATACGTGCCTAGATGTTTTACATCGTTGAATTCCATCTTTCTTTCTTTTTTCCTTTCCTTTTCCTTTTTTCTTTTTTTTTTTTTTTCCGGAATTCTCGCGGCTCGAATTCTTCG
Organism: Apis dorsata; assembly: GCF_000469605.1. Classification (NCBI taxonomy): domain Eukaryota; kingdom Metazoa; phylum Arthropoda; class Insecta; order Hymenoptera; family Apidae; genus Apis; species Apis dorsata. The sequence continues at coordinate 269,317 of NW_006263542.1, read as the reverse complement.
GGGCCGGCGTTAACAGCGACACATAGAGGACATGTATGCATATATTATATAAGGGTCGTGTTTTTCTCGCCGCGAGTTATTACGAGGGAGTGCACGAGGATCCCCGGTTGAGGATCCTTTAGAAAAGTCGTAGCACGGTTCGTAACAAAAATAAAATATCGCCCCCCTTTTAAAAATATCCCGGAGGTCGTCCAACGGAACAGCTCGTTAACTGATAACGCACCATTCCTCATCCCCTTTCCAC
>NW_006263542.1:264910-269008 GCF_000469605.1 Apis dorsata | reverse complement strand
CTGTTCCGCTTCCTGCCCCTCTCTCCTTCTCTCTCTCTCTCTCTCTCTCTCGTAGCCAGGTGAGGCTTGTTTACATATCCCGGTGTTTGCTACGTTGATCTAGATTACCGGGAAAAAAGGGGAGGGTATTGATCGATCGAGTTTTCCTCCCCGCGAAAGTAACGGGGTTTCGATGTGGCCAGTTCACGATCGCGAAATTTTATTATATTTTAGAGAATCGTCGGCATACGTGCATCCGTCGTGCATCGGTCGCAGTCTGTTTACTTGAACCGGGATTGATCCGCGAAAATTGGCGGGAATACGAAGATCGGCGAAAAATATCCGATTTCGACGATGATAAAAAAAAAAAAAACGTCGGCAAATAACCGTGCCGCTCACTTCCAGCCAATATTATCGAGGTTTATTTGTCGTCCAATGAACGAAATATCCGGCGGACGAAGATTGCGCACTCGACGGGATACGAGAGCGTTGCATATAACTTTTACCAATCAAAAGTCACGTTACATCGAGGCAAATTACGCGGTCAAAAAAGAAAAAAAATAAAGAAACAGAATCAAGAACGAGCGTAAGAACAAGATTAAAATTGTAGAATCGTATACGAAAAGAATTGGAGAGTTAAAAGAACGGTTAAGGATCCGGTTTAAAATCGGATTCAGGTCTAGCGGGTCGATGTATCCTCGAGCTGGACGATCAACGAGCCGGATCGAACGATGTAACCTGACGTGAAAAACACATGGACGATGAAGCAACTCTCGTAACGAATCCGCTTGTTCCATCCGCACAACTCGTTCTCTCTCTCTCGGGCGGGAAAAGAAAACGAGTTCGATTGTAATTAATACGAGGTCCGAAACGAAGGTGGCCGACCTATCCCCTTCCAGACGTCTAATTAACTAATCGTCCAGGGGGATCTTATCGATCTAATCCGGCATGCGACAGTTAGCAAGCCGCGCAAAGGGTATCTCCGTGCATGATCGTGTCCCCGCTTCTCCTCTACTCTGTCACCTACTACTGGGAGCCCAGTTATTAAACCTTCCCTGATCCCTATCACCGGTCATCCAGTTTACACATCGGCAAAGCGGCCGCTGTTTCCTGTTTTCAACCAACGATTTTCCATTTCTCCTCTCCGATCTGTCTGCATATCGGAGTGCCTCGACGGGATCAATAAAAAACCTCTTCCCCTAACGGTTGCTAAAATTATCACTACCAGCAGTAGTTATCTATCTGGTTAATAGACTGGTCACCGATTATCCGGCTCGTCGCCTAGTTTCAATCGCCGAGGTTACGATATCGCCGATTTCGTGAACTTTCGCCATCGAAATAATACTAAAAAGAGTACGGGGCGGGTTAGATAACCCCTTACGGGTTAAATATTAAAAGTCGCATGAATAAACGCGATAGAGGTCGTATCTTAGCGGCCTAGCCGACATACCGACATACATATTCATGTCTCTCTCTCTTTCTCTTTCTCCCTCTACTCGTGGCTGCCTTCTCCAGGCAGACGATCGGCGAGGCAGCCTCCACGCCCCCGTGAAAACACGCGAAACTCCCCCGGAAATTTATGTCCAATCCGAGGAGGAAATTTTGTGACGCGACGTCATCGTGGTCACCGATATGCTCGCCTTTTCAACGTTTCCACCCTCCTCGGTCGACAGGCGATATTTTCGAAAAATTTTCGAAAAAGCACGACAGCTGCGCCGCGCAATAATTTCTCCCTTGCACGCTCGCGGCCCGATTAGGGGGGGATCGATAAGGGAAACAAATGTCGAAAGGAATTAGTCGGTCGTGTCCCGAGCATGTTCAACAGTCACGCTAGGTAAGTAGCCAACCAGCCGAGTAGCACGAGGCTAATTTAAATCTACACGGTGGGGAGGAGGAGGAGAAAAAGGAGGAGAAGGAGGAGAGAGGATAGGGGGGCCGAAGATTTTGTTCCACTTTGGTAATCCGGAAATCACGTGCAGGGAAGGAAGGTGGGATTAAGCGCGTGTCGAGGGCCCGCCTGTCGCCGCGAGTCGCGAGCAAAAAACTAGTCCGACCTCTTCGGTACGAAGGAGAAAAAAGCGGCGGTGATCCTGATCGACGAGGTTGGATCAAAGGAAAATTGGAAGGAGGCGTGGATCGCGGAACGTTCGCGAAATATACTCTCCACGGATGACGAAGCGAACTTCGGCTCGACAAACGAGCGCGATTGTTGTCGAAGTGTTGCAACGTTCGAGTGTTACGAGCGAGTCATCTCGTAGCGGAGGAGAGAGAGAGAGAGAGGGTGTAGAGAGCGAAACCGCAAAGAGACAGAGGAGAGAGATACGACGCGAAATCGTACGGAGACGCCGATAACGACATCGTTACGTACGCACGAGCGTGACGACTGATTAGGATCGGCCGTACGTTCTTGCCACGCCGTTACTAATCGCGGGTCAACGATGTTACCTGTTACGATACGCTTGGTTCCGGCTTAAACTCGGCCCTGGCAATAATTCGCGCCGGGAAATATATCGCGACGTGGCCGATCGGCCAACGAGCGTGCCGTTAATTCCGCCTTGTCGATCTCGTGTACCTAAAACGTGGCCGACCCGTCAAACGATCCTCTCTTTTCGTTTTTATCTCTCTTTCTCTCTCTTTCCGCTATCCGAGTAATTAACGAGAATTAGCGTGATCGCATCAGAAGAAGAAGAGAAACAGTTGTTGACCTAGAAAGGTTAATAACGAGCGATAACTCGACGATGGAATTATATGTAATTTGGACGGTATCCTCTAGGTAATGTGGAATCAAGCTTCATAGGGGAAATTGGCGGTAAAAGTTTATGGAAAGTATGGAAAGTATTTGTCGGTAAGATGAGTTGTTATGTTCGATGATTCTTTCTTGGAATTACGTAAGACAAATGCGAATAAGAGGATATTTTTAACGCGTTTTCATGGTATGCTTAGCGATAAGTTTATGTATATATAGTCGATGATAACTACTCCGGATATCTATCTCTTCGATGACATTGCGGTGTGTTCTCAACGATATCTTTGATTTTTTTCGATGGGTGTTTATTTGATCTAGTACGGAATAGAAGAAAAATTCCGTTTCCGTTTCTTGGAAAATGCTTCGTTAAACCGTGTAATCGGAATTTTAAGCAAATAATTGTCCAGCAAGAAGAACGAATGTAGAATAAAGTGAAACAACGGAGATTTACTCGTATATTCTCCGTATATAATAGCAGAGAAACTTTTTTCATTGGCGGAAGTGAAATATCGAAATACGCATTCCACAGGAACGAGAGTCTGGATAGCCTAACAGTGTGAAAACTCTCGGTGCCAATAACCGTACTATAACCTGTGCGGCGCCGACCTTTCCACGATATCTATAGAAAACGACTTTTCGACGGAATCAATGCTCGTGTGTAATTTCTAACTTGCTCTATTTCCTGTTCTCCCTGCTTCTCGCGCATCAACTTCCGCCGATCGGTCTTCGCGCGGAAAACGACACAAAGTAGCATCGAGCGAGCGGCAACTATTCAATTTTTAAATAATAACTCCGTTTTCGTTTTTCCTCGAACTTTTCCTCGAACGACTGATTCCCCGATCGAGTTATCGCGCGACTCGATCCGGAAAAGAGATTCGATTAACGAGAAAAATTTCACGAGAATCTTTATTCAACGCGAGCAATACCGTTTCTCTCCTCCGCTCTATTCCATCTTTATCGGCGCGGATCTCGCGTCGATCGCGAAAACCCATTGATCTTCTAATTAAAGACCTCCTCCCAGTCTCGTGTATCATATTTTTCCCGATCCCTGCCCCCTCAGGATTAATAATACACGCGAGAGATCCAGACAACATCGACTCGCAATCAGGGCGCCGCTTCAACGAGAATCCGTTCGATTCTCCTCCCAAATGTTGTCGATCGGACTCGACATCGACCTCCACTCCCTCCCCCATCGAAAATTTAGCCATCCGCTCGGCGCACAACGTCCGCAGGAGGCGTTGCTACGGAGGACAGGTGTAAACGATCGCGAAAACGAATCGACGCTCCACACCGCCCCCTCCAACGTCCATTTATTTATTAACGGATCACGCCTCGTCGAATTCGTCCGGATTATCACCGGCCCCCGCGATCCA
>NW_006263542.1:262819-264418 GCF_000469605.1 Apis dorsata | reverse complement strand
CACGGCTTTAATCTTTTCGCTCTATTGTACGGATGATTTAGTGGCGGGTTCGCGCGCCGCATTAACCCCCAACACTGCCACTCTATTTTCCCTAGAAATCAGTCGGCGCGTTAACACGGGGCCGGGGAAGCGCGATGAGCAACGCGGTCGAAGAGGGGCTCGGAGAGGGATGGTTTTCGACGATGGCTCGCACATCCGCCCGTGTTCGAATTTCGGCCGGCGTGTTTCCGTGAGCACGTCGGACCGACCGATCGACGCCGATAGGAAGGACAGGCGTCGTCGCAGAACGAGCACCGCGTGTTCCACCGGACGAGGCCGCGCGCGTCCATGTGTCACGCGCTCGAGGATCGTGTGCTACAAGCCGACCGTTTCAACCCTCCTTCGGCCCTCCGCCCAGGACAATGTTTTCATTAACTGAATACACGCCAACCGTAGTGCGATCGAATGCACGCGTGAAGAACTCGCGCAAGCTTTTTCCAAGAGAATTTTCCAAGCGGAGAGAGAGTTTTTGGCATAGGCGGGTATATATGACCAAGCGAGAAAGTAGTAAGGAGAGAAATCAAAATCGAGCGCGAATGAATTGATCATTTCCGATAGAACGATCGATATTTTATATTTAATGAATCCGTACTCTTATCTAATTCCGAGATGTCTCGAATTATTAGCTTAATAGAACGAGTGTACATGTGTACATGTACACGTGTACGAATATGGGGCAAGGTTATACACAACAGGCGCGTTAGAAAGCAAAGGCGTATCGTCGTATCGCAGATGTTGAATTTTTATTATCAGATGTACACGATGTGTACACAAGATGTATTAACGGTGGTTGGGGGCCAGCCAGTTCGTGGAATTCTCCCTTCCACGCTCGTTCCCCGTTTTTACGGGGAAGTAGCTTTTTCCGATATGAAAGATAAGATACGTACGAAACGTGTGCATACATTGCGAAGGGGGAAAAGCACGGTAAAAAAGAGTTCACCGCTCTTCCTCTTTCCCCAACTACCATCCCATTGCTTCGTTGCAATTCCTAAAATCGGTGAATGCAACTCGCGAGCCTCGCGACCGTGGCTCGACAAAAGGCGGCGAGCGAAACTCGCCCTCCTTGCATCACGTGCCGCGCCACGGGCACGAGGGGAAAAAAAGTCGAGGCGCAAATACCACATACTCGATACCCGTTTCCTTTCTAGCCGTGAACGTAGCGATTTCTGCTCGATTTGCCCCGTATGGATAGGAACGAGCGCGCTCGATCAAAGCGTGCGGCAATTAAACGCGCAATTAATACATTAACGTTGATGAAGTATCGACCGGCCGTTAATTCAGCACCGCCGCTCTCGCCGACCATAAATATCAAACGGTATCGCTCACTCTCCATTTCTCCCTCTCTCTCTCTCTCTCTCGTCGCTTTTCTTGCTTCTTCGTGTAAATCCAGCCGGTATCGACTTTATCGGAGGCACACGCGTGCACACACGTGGAGCCTTTCACGGCGGATTCGTAAGTCATAGGGACAGTTGTTCTGGATCGTGGAGCGGTTGTCAACGATACAAGAGGGAAACGCGGTCGAGTTTTCTTTGATCGTTGCGCACGTTACGAATAACGAGC
>NW_006263542.1:250151-262152 GCF_000469605.1 Apis dorsata | reverse complement strand
GAGTGGAGGAAATTTTTCGCGAGGGAGGGGCGGAGGGGTGGTGGCGCGGAGCGAGGAAGAAAAGGGTCGCGCCACTCGGGAAACCGCAAATTCCCGCGACTGGAGGGTAAATAAAAACGCGGAAAAACTGGAGCATGCAAATATATTCCGACGAGCGCGCGACCGCGCAATCCCTAAAAGTTTAGCGCGCTGTGAATGGGTGGCGTTCGTCGCTCCGTGGCCAACTTAGCGAGGAAAAAAACTCCGCCAGCCGGGGACATGTATATGCAAGGTAAATTAAATATACATGCTGTGCAAATAAGAGTCGACTAGCCGCTATCTCTTTCCCTTCCTCCCTCCCTCCCTCTTTCTCTCTCCGAGTCTCGGTCATTTCTGCCGGTAGACAGGAAAGCGACGTCTGCGAAACCGGTCACAAACGAACGAGGTCACGGCCTGTCTCGAGAATAATCGGGACAATATTCCGCCTTTCAGACCTGTAATTGCGATTAAACATTCAGGAATAGATTCGAGATTCGCGCGAATTTCGCATAATAATATCCTCGTTTCTTCCTCTAACTCGAAACTACCGAAAAACGTAATCGATTGTATTGTTAATTTTTTCCTTTCTCTTATTCGAGTTGAGACGATCCATGCACCACGATCAAGCTCGAGTTGTAAGTCGAATTAACGAATCTATCGCGCTCGTTTCGGAGGATGACGAATCTCGTACGATAAAAGGAACAGAGGTGAGAGAGGTCGGTTCGAGAAGGCGAGTCTTCCCCTCCCCATTAATATTTCGCGTGCGAGCGCATTACTCTTCATGGCTGGCCGACGCGGTGTCCTAGATTTCGGTTCTCCTTGTCGTAACGCGATATTAATGCGCGGGAAGATATGAAAGTGTCGTTCCCTTTTCCCGGTCTACGCTCCGCCGTTATGAAATAAGGACGCATCTCGCGCGACAGGCCACGGTCTCTGTCAACTTTTACGCCGTTCTCGTCGCTTCGTTTCGAACCACGGAATATTTTTCACGGTGTACCGCCTCGGAATCGGAACTTGTATATATTAATAAAACGATCGAGAATTACCGGCGATATCTTTTTTAATACACGCGTTTTTCTTTTTTTGATTTCGAAATTAAAATTGACCGCGCGCACGAACGAATCATCCTCCAGTGATTCTATTAACTTTAATACCTCGTCTCGTGAAAAGCAAGACAGTTTATGAGACGAGAAGATAGAATATTTTTCAATTTATAAGAATCCGAACAAAAACCGCAAATTTCCTCTCTTGTTTATTATTTTTGAAACAAATGTACATACAATTTTCGTTACTTTATCATTTCAAGGAACGCGATTCGTCTTATCGTGCCGGATTTGGAATAAATTTCAATCCTGTGGATCTCAGAAGATGAGAATCTATCTCATTTCGAAATTATTTGGAACCACAATAAAGTGTTACCCGAGTTTTTTATCGAGCTTCGCGTTTAAATCGAGGATGCCAAACGCCGCTTCCTGCGGACATGACGGTCTCCGCGTCTTGGCAGCTCCATTATCTGCTCCATCAATCGGCCATTCTTCTTCTGCCTGGTGCATCGTGGATGGTGGTAACCAGGCCGCGAAGGGAAGCGGAAGAAAACTGAGGTATCGAGGAAGAAAAAGGAGGAAAGCGTGGAAAATGGCGGCTAGAAGGGAAGGGAACAAGGGAGGAGGAAATGGTTTCATTAAAACAATCCCGGTGGCTCGTGGCGCTTGATCGAAACCTCGTGTACGGAATAATGAGCGTGTGTCCCCGGTGCATGTGCCCGTACACGTATATATACACATATACACACCGCTACCTCATGCGCTCGTACTAAAGGTCCTTGCACACCGAAACGATGGATCAACTTTTGCCACGATCGAAACTTTATTAAAATCTCGTCCCCCGTTATCGTAATTCGTTCGTTTTGCGTGAGCGGCTAATTAACCGGATCGTATAAGGGTATCGTTCTGCTTTCGTGTCGCGGTCGTCGCACGACGAAACGATCCATTAATAAAGAATTATGCGAAACACGAATCCCGTACACGCGTTTCACTTACCAATACACCGTATCGTTGCCTCTCCGTTTCCCTAGATAGATCTAATCTAACTCCACACCCCGTTCGCCTTTTCCGTCAACCCTTACAGATTCGAAACAATTAAGCAACGATACACACCGATACGCTCTCGATAAACGAGATAATGTCCTCGCGTTCTTTCCCTCCTTCCTTTTATTATTATTATTATTTTCTTTCTTTATATTTTGCACGCGCGCGTTTCCCCAAAATTGTACCTACGAAACTTGCACGCTACGAAGTAAAATTTAATCGGTCAACGATTAATAATCGATCGATTGATAATTCATTCCAACTGGCCCCGGTATGCAGAGCGCTTAAACATTCGGTGTACGTACGTGTACACGTACGTGAGAAGGGTGAAGGGTAACGGCGGGGTGGTGGTGTGTCGGTGGCGGTCGGTGAAATGCGTGTATCCGAACAATTAGATTCCAGGCAGGCCCCTTTCCCCGCGCGGCCGCCAGGGCAAAATCACCCCCCGCGATAATATGTACGTACTAGAAACTCTCGTGTTTTTTTTGTTAACGTATCGCGAAAACACGAGAAATAACGTTTCCCATTGCCATACGCCGTGGCGTGACACCGAGTTAAACCGACGTCGTCGTCCACGTCGCCGTGGTACGCGACGCGCCCCTAATCGTCCAATGATATTTCCAACCGGCTGTGCAACGCTCCACGTATCTCGCCTCGGCTTGCACGCGCTCAAAAACCCTTCGATTCGAACGAGGAGAGAAACGTCTCTCCTCTCCGCGCTATATTTTCTAAATGCTTTGCGGCAGAGATTATTCGCGATGATTCGATCCCCTCTGATAACCGATCTTAAATCATGATGGATAAAAATAGTAGTAAATACGTACGTAAAATTACTCTTTTATCGAAATATGAATGAACGCGCTACTTGTTCCTATTAGCAACATCGATCCCTTGTTTAAATATTTGGATATAAAATTATAAAGGGGAAAGGCCGGTATCGGATCCATTGTTACTTTAGTCCCATTTGCGAATCGAGTTTCCAAGGATAATCGTGTTTAATTAGTCGGAGATGATCGTGCAAGGAGCGTAATTGACGTTGTCACGACGAAATATACACACACACAGACACACGCGTGTATTCCGACACGCTTCTTCCGGCGCTCGTTCATCGAGCAATTAGCGCGTTTACTTTGCTATTCCCTCGCGGAACCGATTCAAAGAAGCTATACGCGACAATCGTAATTGCACGTTCCCCTCGCATTAACCGTGCACAGCCGTGAATGTTATTTCAATGGGGGCCCGATACGCGAGAGTCTCGCGACACTCGAGATCGGTGCAAGTTGGAGAGAAAGGGTGGATCAAGGGTGGTGAAGGGTTTCTACCTTCAGGAGAAAATATTATATATCGCTCCCGGTGATGGGATGATTAATGAAGGTTATTCGAATTAAGTCTGGATCGTCTCGGTGACAGCTCGTTGACCGATTCGTTCGAAGACCGGCTTGTTCCTTCGCGCGATCCCAATGATAAAATCTCCCAGTAATACGGAACATGAATCATTTTTCCCCGCCCTTCGCGCTCGAATCTATTGTTTCATCTCGAAGAGATTACCTCGTTCCGACCTCCAGCCTCGTTACATGCAAATGAGAGGACTAGACGCGATTCTAATGGAACTCTAAGCGCTGTCAACAATAAATAGGATTTTCACCACGTTTTTCACGCATTCGTCATGAGATTACTATAAAAAAAGCCAATCCTGTGGTGGAATTTTAATATAAATTTTTCACGGAAATTTAAAAGATAAATTTTGGAAGAATAATATTTCAAATATCGAATATACGGTCGATAGTGTACTTGGAACGAGTAATTTTTCGGTTAAGTTGCGATATTTTCATTGAGGAAAGATCATAATCGTCAGTGACGAGAATACCTTCCGGGAGGTCCGCGTTCCACGAGGATGTTGACGACGAACGTTAAGAAGAAACACACGGATCGAGTGCAACCAAGTGGCCGCTCCCTTTCTCTTTCTCTCTCTCTCTCGATGCTTTTCCACTGAAGGAGGGGGGAATGGTATTCGTCACGAAACTGGACTTATCACTCGTCCCAGTCCTATATACACTGTGTCACAGGGTTTGTTTTGAAGACGTGACTTAACCAAAATAAGTTGGACAAACACGAGCCGCGCGGCTCGTCTTCTGGTCCGGCTCCCGAAGGATCCGTTCCCATTCTTCTTAAAGGCTCTCTCTCTCCTTATGGGTAGCCTTCGTGAAATGAGCCACGAGTAAATACGGGGAACAAGATAAACGAAACGTTGGACGGTCTAGTGTTTACAATTGATCGATCGTACGAGAAAATAATCGATAGGATCGCGGCCGAATCGACGAGTACCGAATGGAAACGAGCCACGTGTTGGATTCGATTGTAAATGTATTATTCTAGAACGAAAGCGTCCCAAGTTGAAACGGGCCAAGTAATTTTCGATAAATATTCGCCTCCTTTCCGTTTCGATCCGACGATTAAGCGCCAAGAATTCCCATTTTAATCGTGCGACGACACGATTCGGCGTGGAAGATATTAAAAGATGTAAAATAAAAAATTTTTGAAGAAATAGAGAGAGAACATCCTCGAATCTTAAGAACGAATTTCACGGAAATTTGTTATTGATACTTCCAACAGGAGAGTTCCCACGAGAGTAAGCAAAACATTTGTTTCCCGGGACGTGACTTAATTAAAATATTTGACGGGAGAAGAATATTTAGCTTCCGTTTGCAAACAACGTCTGGAAACGAGAAATGATTATTTACATCGACGTGAAGTGGATGCGAAGAAGTCGATCCGAAAACGCGTGTTATTTAAGGAAAGGGAGAGAAGCATAAAGGGGTAAGAGGAAGAATCTCGTGAAAGCGTCGTATCGGAGAAATTTCTGGTTGGCTCGCATTTCATTACGTCTCGATAAAACAAAGAAATCCCTTTGCTTCCGCGGGACGAGAATCCTTCGTCTCGTAAAGTAAATTGAAAAGCGCCATCCTGACGTACCCAACACCCACCACCTTTTCCACCACAAAGTTTTTCACCGACGTCTTCGGTATGGCAGGAAAGCGAGGAATTTAGAGGCAATTTGTGTAATCGGAGGAAAAGCCGCCGCGATATTAATCAAGATTTATAACCGACCGGATATTTTTCGGTATATCGGATTTAACCCCGTTTTTTTACCCACGTTATATAATTTTCGCGATTTCGCTGCTAGACGTAATATCTCCGCGATCGTTTCTCTTCGTTGGGAAGCGAAAGAAGCGTTGATCGACGTGAGCTGATACGCGGAAAATATTAAATTCCGTTTAATTCGGAGAGACACGGGGCGAGAAAAATTCACGAGATTTAAAAAAAAAGGGAAAGAAGGGAATGATCAATTTCAATTCCTCGCCGTTCTCTGATTACGACAGGCGTCCCTGGACATTTGATTTCTTAAGCGACCTCGGCCGTAACAAGGAAAACAGTTTTCCCGGCGCGAAATCAAAGAAACCGAGCGGAAGGCAACCGATGGAGATTCATTGACAATGCAACTGCTTGCCTTTGCCCGACCTTTGCAAGTTAAGGCAGCGGAGAGCGAGGAGAGAAGAGGAGAAGGCCGACCACCACCGACAAAAGACAAGATTACTAAACGAGATACCTCTCACCCTGTTTCAATCAACCTCGTCCCCTCCTTGATTCCCAAGAAAAGTCCCGGGAAGGTGAGCCGGTAGAATGACGGGAACCACTTGCTTTCTTCTTCCAAGTTTCACCACGTGGCTGACGAACCTGTGCATTTATTCCCCCCCGGATTCCTCTATTTTTTAACGAATTCTCTTCTTTGCGCTCCGGCAAACGATTTTTCACCAAGTAATTCGTTAAAGCTGTACGTAGTTTTTTTTCCTTTTTCTTTTTAAAAAGAAATCGAAGATAATTTCAGAACCACCTCGTTCGTGATATGATTTGATCCAAAATGTTCATCGCTCGAATTGTGTATGTAAAAAATTCCTTGATTGAAAAGAACTGCTCGTCTTTTTTTTCTTAAATTACTCTTGAAAAATATCATTTCCTCCGCCGTTGCCAAGGATTAATAGCACGAATTCAAAATAATTACGCGATACCAGCTCAACTTTTCTCTCTTTTTCTGTCCTTCCCTCTCTCTTATTCGCTCCTTCTTCCGTGCCTGGTGTTCCGTGACTCAATTTTCAATTTTCATCCAATTTTCCCCGTTCGAGGGGGCAAGTTTATTGGAACGCTGAAACACTCGACCGTCAGAAATTACACGTGATACGGATTCGTCCATCGCGGATCACGTCCAGGTTTAAGGTAACCGCTTTTCGTCCAAGAGATTCCCCCGCACCTGTATCTCTTCTTTATTTTCTCGCCTCTCGTTCGAAAAAGCAGCCGAGGGAGGGGGAGGGACCAGTATCTCGCATCGATCTGAGAAATGGACGAGTCGTGGCGGGGTTAATAGAGAGCGTGTAAGCGAGGTACCGGCTCGCGCCACCTCCTCGTCTCGCCGGAACAAAGGTGGTTAAAAGGTAACGCGGCCGGAGGGGAGAGAGTATTTTCGAGCGGGAAGATAGCATCCCGAAAGATTTAGAGGGTCAGCGCTGCAATTAGCGATGTTTAGAAGCGAATTATGAGGCCGTATATCTCTCGTCCCCGTGCATCTCTCTCGCTCCCCTTTCTTTCGATCGTTCCTCTTTATGTATCTTTTCTCACATTGTAGCCTGGCCCCTTTCATATTACGCTCGACCAGCTTGGACCGAGTTTCGACTGATGGAGAGAGAGAGAGAGAATAAGAGCCGGTATCGAGCACCATGTTTCATCTGTTCACGTTTCGTGAACTGTCGGTGTATTTATTTCTTTGGTACGAATCCTCTCGGTCCGTTAACCGGTTGCAGATCGTAACGCGGCTACCGAGTTCCCTTCAATCGCGTCTCCAACTTCTCCTTTTGCGGTTATTACGAAACGATCTGTCTCGAAGATAGCCGGCCGATCGTTAATTTTACAGGCCACCGTGGCTACGCTTTCGACGCGTGTATTTTCAGTAGATTTCGATACATCACAAAGACGAAAACATTGTCGTGCGACAAATGGACGTTTTCGTAATTAAATAACATACGATTTACGAATTTCTTTTTTTTTTTTTAAAGAAGAGGAGGAAGAGAATATTTTTTCGTACGTTTTGAATATCTCCACATCTCTCGACTCGAGTCTCGCAATAATACGTTACACTTCCCAGACCCAAGTTCTTCTCTTTTCCCCTGTTTATTTTCGAAAAAATCTTTTTGTTTGTTCTGCATCTCGAAGCGTGTATACGTGTGCCATCTTCTTCGGTGTACCTTTCCACCAAGAGAGATGCGGCGGACAAGGAAAGGATAGAAAAGAGGAGTTTTGGAGCGTAAGAGCAAAAGTACATTTCATCCCTCTTATTCGAAAAGTATATCTCGTATACCACGAATTCTACACCGATTGGTATTTCATTTTCCGTCAGTTTCATCGTTGTCGATGGTTCCATGTATTATATATATATATATAATTCGTATATACGTGTATATGTACGTTAGAAACGGAAAAACCGGGGAGGAAAACCGAGAGGAAAAACGAGGACACCGGACAATGAGAAACGATAGTTGCCGCGCACCCACGCGCTTCCGTCCCATTGACAATTTTTTTCAAACGCGGTTTACGCCAACATTAAGGGAGAGATGTGGGGAAGACACGCGGAATTGGAGCTCCGGATGACGTGTTAACCATTGCGTCGCAGTTAGAATGCATTGCCGCCGTGGAAAAAGAAAAATTCTCGAAAATATCTCGAAAATGTCGGTGGAAAGTACGAAAATTGCACGGAACCGGTTTTATTTTTTTTTCTCCACCGGCGCAAAAAACACGGGGAACTCGATTCGACCGGCTTTGTTCAACGCGCCTACGAAAAATATGGGATAGAAGCGAGAACTCGTAAAGAGAAACTTTCTCCTTCGTCGTTTATTCCGAACTTGAATCGTCCTACTCGGCAGATGAACGTCCAACTTTACTCCCCGTTAGATGGAAAAATCGATTCTAACACGTACCTATTTCGGGGGCCTCCGTTTTCTTTCCGTCCATCGGATATCACGATTTTTCGCGCGTCGACGATCCGATGGAACGAAGCACGTCTATCCGAGATCCACGGTAACAAGAAGAACGGAATACTAGTCTAGTAAAGTATCGCGTTTTGAAATAACCAGTTTGGCACGAATAAGCATTTAATCGTGGCAATTTCGTCATGCATCGAAAATAACCGCGTTTCGTTTAACGCGATGTTTTGCTCGGTATCACGAGGCTGCTGCCTGAATTATCCGCCGACTACAGCGAAACCTTTCATCTCTGTACGTATATTTCGCTGAATCATTGCTAATTTCACGCGACGAAACGCGAAACTTGGAGAATATTTCGCGCGAGTGAAATATGTCCATTTTTTTTTTCATTCTTCTTCCTCTCTTCTCCATTGTTTCCCTTCTCGCCTCGTTCAATGTTCCCCGTCTGCCTCGTATTTTCCTCGATCTTCGCCCCGTTGAAATCACCTTTTCCACCCCGTTTCCTCCGTCTACACGAAAGCTGATTTGTAGAAACGCCGAAGAAACGCTTGTTTGTCTTGTCTTTAATCCGTTCGAATGGAGGAACGTAACAAACGAACAGGTATAAAAGGGTTCTCCGCGTCGATTTTAATCGCTCCTGCTCGCGAGGAAGAACACGGAAAATCCTTCCTTCGTCTACGAATTTCCACCACGAGTTTCGAGGCACGGAGTCTCTCCCCACTCGTCGCCAGCAAAGAATCGCTGCTGCTTGTTAGTTATCGATAGCGCGAAGAATTTAAACGTTCGCGAAGATCGAGCGAACGGAAATGTCACGTGGCAACTCGTTTCGCGGGACTAATGTTGTTTATTACGAGCGCACGAAACGGTGGAATCGGAACGCCGATGCGTCAAAGCTAATCCGATAAAGTTTTTAAAAGAAATATTTTGCGTGGAAAAATACGATCAAACTTCTCACCCTCGTTTCATTCCTTGAAATGAAAAGATGAACTTGTCTCGAATTTAAAAAAAAAAAAAAAAAGAAAAAAAAGGAAAAAAGAAAGAAAGAAAAAAATTGTTTCGCGAAGAGACAACAGTTCCCGCTCCCCTGTACAAACTTTTCGTGGCATTCGGGATTGTTAGGAGACGAGTCGGAATTCAACGGCGAAGGGTCGAAGATGCGAGAGGAAACGAAGGTAACGGACAAGCAGTCGACACTGCGCGAATCCTGTCACAGCGGCAGCTAGTTAAGAAGTTTTTCGACGGGTGCTGCCTCGTCTCGAAACCCCGCGCCCATTGTCAGCTTATAACGATGCAATAATAAAACCGACGGTCTAACGATCGGATCGTGTTTCCCGGAGACGCCGGTCTGCCCACGAACAATGAAACGTACATTTTTTTTCCGCTCGTAATCAAGCAATCCAATTGTGCCGACTTATCGCGCGAGATAATGTCTTCCATAAACTTTCGAGACAGCTTTTCGCGCTTAGCGATCTTTAGATTTAATTCTCTCTTCCTTTTTTTTCCCCTCCTCCTCCTCCTTTTCTTTTTTTACGACGTTTCATCGGCAGCGTCGCAATTATTCCCCGCGATCGTTCCTTCGTTCTCAGCGACATCGTCGATAGATTGTTTGCGAGGCAATAAACGACAAACCGTTGGAAACGATCGATAAAATAACCGAGACGATTTATACGATTCGATCGATTTTTCCTCCTTCCTTCCACGGATCCTTCCTTCATTTTCCGCGCTCGTGAATAAGAAGACTGAAAAATGGCGGCCAGTATTTCATCGTGGAAAAAAACGCGTGCACAACATTTGCTCTCACGGACGATTGGCTGCTTGTTAGATAGCGGTCTAATGCGTGGATACGGGTGAATAAAGAGGGTGAATTATCGTTGGCCGTTGGGTTCTTTCGTTCCAAGTGACGCGACCGGGGAGATCGATCGAGGACGAGGAGTGGTACTTCCTTCGAAGGGAAGGAAGATCGAACGAAAACGGTACGCGAGAAAGTAATTTGCGATCGGATCCCTCGAGGGTGACCGTAAAATTCTACTTTCTTTTTTTTTTTTTTTTTTTCTCGCTCGAAGATATTCCCCGCGTGTGTATCGCGAATGAAACCAATTATAATTCCGAGTACCGAGTATCCGTATAGAAATTCATAACGAAAAAAGTGTAAAAAAAGTAATAAAAAAAATAAAAAACAACGTGGAAGATATCGAAAACGATATAAAAAAGAAAAAAGAAAACCGCACAAGCGAGCGAAGAGAGTTTCCTTCGCGTTAGATCCACTTTTTAAAGAGGGAAAAATAGAACGGGGATCCTTGACTGCGCGAGGTTGACACGGTTGTAACTCGAGTTTCTCCTGCATCGCGAAGAAATTATGCGAGAAGAAAATGTGAGATGGAAACGCGAACGAATCGAAAGGTGCGTGAACCGGTCTCGTGTATCGCCACGCTCGATCTACCGTTCGTTATTAATATCTTATTTTGCACGAGCATAAATATCGCGTGCCTAATGGGAGAAAAAAAAGAAAAAAGGGGGGAGAAAAGGAAACGCCATTTGTTAATCGAGCCAAGTTTACGCGGTACTCCTTTTATTCGCTTATGTCGTTTCGACTCGATCCTTTTCTTGCTCGTTCCACCACGTTCCCTTTCTCTTTTCCCCATCGCCTTCCATTCTCTCGTCCCTCTTCCTCCCGAAGGTAATCTCGTTCGATAGAACTCGTGTTAATTTGCATAGCCACTTCGAGGGCTGAGCACGATCAACGGCCCCTACTATCGTATCGTTGTAACTGCGCCAATATTGCCTCGATACGAAGGCATCGTGCGTGGCCGCTAAACGATGCTTGGCCGATAGTTTTCGTTTTCACAGAGAATCGTCGACCGATCGCTTCGAGCGTGACGAAGCGTGCGTTCCACGCTCGCGAGGATCGGTTAATTTATACACCGAGGTAATTTCTTCATTAAACGCTCGACTTCGCGAGGCGATACCGAATGTTTCGCATTTCGTAATTCGACGATTTAATGCGGTTCGAGTGAGAGGGAAAGAGAGACGGAGAAAATAAGGAGAGGTGCAAGTGCACGCGTACGCGAAATTCTTGAGCAACACGCAACGATTTTACAGATACAGCCGTTTCTGAAATATCGGCTCCCTATCTTATAGTGAACGTAATCGAATCGTAATTATTTCTTCGAAATTATACGATTATCCCCCTTTTTTTAAACATTACCTTAAATTATTCACGGATACTACGAGATAGAATTCATTTTCCGCGATTGGTAAAGGTACAAGCGATCACGCATAACACAGCGTTACAAAGGATGATTCGGAAACCGTTAATTTGATATTTTTGACAGAGTTTCAGAATTTACATAAACCAGGTCCGATTGAAACAATTGGTATCGCGTTTGAATTTAATCACCGGTGCATTAGGCACGATCGGTTCATTACGCAGCCGCTCTAACTATCCAATTTGGAAAATAATAACTCGTTAAACCTGAAGTTAATCACTCGCCACGCGCCAGAACGGATAATCGATTTTCAAAGATGGAAAACACCGCGCACGAATTCGAAATCGTCATCTAATTCGATCCGTGCATATATATATATATCCCTCCGTGTACCCACGCCTCCCTCTGATCCGCCGCATCGGTGCATTAACACCGACCGAATAATCATAACGCATCCGTGTATCCATAGAGATTAAATAATCCTGCTAATCGACAGTTCATAGCTGCGTATAAACCAATCATTGGCGCATTTAGTTATTTCTCGATGGACGAGCGGATCGTCAGCATCGAGAGCTTGCTTGCTTGCTTGCTTGCTCGCTTGCTCCGCGGTCCACCCAGAACCGGGCCAGAAATGAATTCAAAATCCCCCTGCAGCGGAATA
>NW_006263542.1:244307-249940 GCF_000469605.1 Apis dorsata | reverse complement strand
CGCCACCGTCCCTCCCTCCTCCTCCTCCTCCTCCTCCTCTCTCTCTAATCGATCTTTTTCATTACAATGTCATTAACTCGCGGCCCTCCGCGTTCCTTTTTCTTCGGCTGCATTCCACCGCTCCTTCGTCCGTTCCCCCCCTCTCTCCCCATTAGTGTTCTCTCACGTATACCTCGAACGGGGTGTATACGATGCATCGGGACGCGAATACGAATCGTACGAACTGGACCTCCTCCTGCAACGACGATATTTCATTCAAATCGTCGCATTGAAAA
The DNA here is from genome assembly GCF_000469605.1 of Apis dorsata. Lineage (NCBI taxonomy): Eukaryota > Metazoa > Arthropoda > Insecta > Hymenoptera > Apidae > Apis > Apis dorsata. Next base: position 249,665 of record NW_006263542.1, on the reverse strand, counting down.
GTATTGATGACTCGGACGGTTTTATCGCGTCATCTGCCAAACCACGCCGTGGATCTGGTACCACCGTGTCGGTCGGATACAACTGGAGGCCTGTATCCTTCGTGCGGGGAAGTGCGTGTCCCTTTTCGAGGGAGCGTTAAACCTCGAATCATCTCCGTCCCGAGAAACGAGAGATAGTTCGTTTCGATGTGCGAGATACTTCCGCGCGATACGTGGAATACGTTATTCTCGTCGTCGGCCATATCGTTACCTGTCAAAAATGGATGGATGGATAAGTCTTCTCCGCTTCTTTTCCGGATCCATTCCGGATTCCGAAAGCGGGTATTTCGCCATTGTGAAAATTGCCGCTTCGCTCGTGGATCCAATTATCGGCTTCCACTTTGATCTTCTCTTCCTTTCTCTCCGTGTCCGAAAGACTAATGAAACGCGCGCTTGTTAGATACAAGTATCATTAGGTACGAGTATCGTATCGTTAGAATTTTTTTTTTTTTTCCTCTTTCGAATTCGAGAATCGAAATCTTCCCCGTCAAGATCGAGCAAGTATTTATATCCCATTGACGCGTTTAACCAATTGATTCGTCAAATCTTCGTCCGATCGATCTGACAAATATAATCAATCTTGTCCGTCCACGATGATAACTGTAAAGATAGCGGAGTAACGAAACGGTATACGTATAACGAGCAATCGAAAGTTTCGAAAAATTGAGGGGAGCAAGAGAGAGAAAGAGAGAGAAAGAGAGATCGATATATTTATATATATATATACACCTCAAGTGGAAACCGGATTCTTCGTTTACCGAACCGTTACCGTTCTAACCAATTGAGCTATTCACACCGTCGACATCTTTTTCTCTCTCTCTCTCTTTCCGGGTTTAATATCCGAACGGAATGCTTATAAACTCTTGTAATATCGCGTCCGATCGTGTCCAAGTGGGAAAAGTGTCGTCCCCGTAAATTGGATCCGGCCGAAGAAACGTTGGAAGAAATACGGCGGAATGGAAAGAGTTTATAAGGCGGGACCCGGCCTCGGTTGCCAACAACTTGGTCAAACTTTCGGACTCGGTTTCAAACCAGATCCCCGAGATCTTTGCCAGATATTCACCCGTTTCCGAAATCCCGAGCGAGGATTGCTTATTCAACTATCAGCGACGCGATAATAGCGGTTCGGCTCGAATGGGGAGGGCCTGACGATTTGCTGACGCCACTGGCTAGACACAAACGCGATAGAAACGAGTGGCGAACTCGGGTATCGTCCGCCGAACAGTGCCTCCGTTGCTTACGAAGCCAATCTCTGACCCATTGGACTGGACGCGGCCAGATTACAAGGCAAATATTTTCTTTCGATATTTCGCCGCTGTTTTACAGTTTTACAGAAACGTTGTCGCGACGCGTTCGCAAGGGAAATACAATACGGCGTCGTCGGGTCGAGATAACGGGATCGATCTCTCTCGATCGTTCACCACTTTCGACTTTTTTCAATATACATTTTTTCGACTTGTGATCGACACAGCCATTTTCCAATCAATCATATCGTTTTGCCTGCGTACGACGAGAGAGAAATATCCCGCGTAGTCGGAAAGGGATAAACGTAAAGAGATTCATGCTATTTCGTTGACTGAATTTTCTACCTCGAAAATCATAGCAGCGGAGGCTGTAATTCGAATCTACCCACGTAATATAAGCTCGCGTGCATCGTTTTAAAATTCCGGCCAGAGCAAAGAGGAAACTGAAAAGGAAACGGGCGAAACTTTTACCCGCGTGGACGCGGCTGCAAGTAGAATTAATCTCTCCAATCAAGGTAATTCGTTCTAAAGGGAACGTTTAAAAAAAAAAGAAAGGAAAAAAAAAATTTTCCGCGTCCGAAATTTTTTCATACGCTCTTACGCTCGGCAAAAATAAAGAAAGAAAGAAAAAAATATATATAAAAAGAAAACAAAAAAAAAAAAGAAAAAGAATTTTTTCGAATTTCGCTAGTTTCACGCGAGTAAAGGATGATCGTAACGTTGCGAACCACGATCGGCCGAATAATTTCGGATATTACCACCCGACAATTTTCCTATCTTGCGCGATAAATATTCAAGGAAACTTAATGCGGCATTGCTAATTTTACCTAGAATAAATTACGATATAATTTCGCGCCGCTCGATTGTTAGTCTCGATCATCATTTTCTCCTAATTTTCGATCGATTCGCGCGTAATTCCGATCCGGCGAGAACGAGTGGGGATCCCAGTCGGAAATCCAGTCCGTTTCCCCGTGGAACAAGGATACGCCAGCGATCACGGCCGATCTCTCGATCCGTAATGAAAATTCCAGGCTGCATCGATATGCATCTACAAGATTCCACGACCAACGCGCGCTCGCCTCTCATTTCGCGCGATTTCAACACTTTTCAACGGAATCTCGTAAAGGCGAATTCTTCGCGACGAGAGCCACCTTCTCCACGTCTTCTGACGTGTTCCTCCATTAAAACATCTCTCTAGAATCGTGATAGAATGCGCCTCGTCAGCATTCCGGAAACAAGATAAATCGTTCGACAGTTTGTCCGATTCGTATTCACGTATTTTATATTTCTGCCCGTTATCGAATCGAACTTATCCCTATCACCTCGTGTTACGTACAGAGATGCACGTAATCACCGTTTGACTAAATATTACGTTATTCGTTCGATCGGGAAGAAACAAGTTAAATTAAAATGTTCTCTCGCGAAAACGTTTACCACTATTATCACGTCGCAACCGTGAAATAATCGTTGCTCACTATAAATTCTTGCCGCGACAATACTCGATACAATTAATATCTAGAATGGACTAATTACTACACAAATTATAGAGTCTCTCTTCGCTCCGTTGCATCTGCATTGCTTTATATCGGCCATTGATTATCATCGCTCGTGGACCGGTTATTTATTACCGAATTGAATTATCGACGAGATTGTGAGCGCGCGAGCGCAACCACCTACATGTATATATATATATACATATACACCCTCTTCACGAAGTTGGCAATTTTTCCTATATTCCAACCCGCTTTCGCGCGCTCGACCGTTTCAATTATTCGTTCGATAAATAAACCGGTATAATATCGTCGGATCGATACAAATACTTTTCGTCGGCGTTGTTACGCCAGGAACACCGCTATAAATATAAATACTTGCCGTGACAACACTCGGTTCAATTAATTCACAGAATCGTGTAGCTAATTACAGCGCAAATTACAGATCCCCCCCCTCTCTCTCTCTCTCTCTCTCCTCTCGGTCGAGTGCCCCTGTTATACACCGGGTCCACCGATTATCGTCGCTGTCGGCCGATTATTTGTCACCGCGTCGTGATCGCCGACAAGATCCAGCCGAGCTGTTTTTTTTCCCCCTTCCTCCCTGCCCCTTCATATCCCCGGCATTTTGTCACGCGCGTTTGATCGGATTCGGTATCGGTGGAATGCGGAATTTGCAAAAACAAGCATCGAAAACACATCGGACCGTGGCGCACCGTGCCGATGCACACGATTCCGCGCCGCGTGCAGGAATTGTTTGGTGCGCGACCGCACCACCTATACACAACCGAGTCCGATCGGGACTCGAAAACGCGTGGTCGGCCAGCAGGGGTTTGACCGGATCTCCAGTCGATTCGCTCACGAAACGGATGGGAATTCGAAAAGCGAAAGTGCCGCTTGTACGCGAGAACCGTCTTTCCTCCTCGTTTTTCCCTCTCTCTCTCTCTCTCTCTCTCTCTCTTTTTTCTCCTCCCTTCTCCCGCGTTTCATTTTCACTTTGACAAGCAAGAGACAACGAGGCAGAGCGGAACGGCATATGCCGTTATATAAAAACGCGCAACGCGGAATGGTTAGACGAATTGATACTCGTGCGATGGCACGGTTGATCTTTACTACGCTATACGACAGTTACAGTTACGGAAAGAGAGAGAGAGAGAGAGAGAGGTTAAAATTATTCGCGTTTTACGTGGCACGATCATCTCTACGTGGTACGATCGTGAATCTTCGGTTTAAATTAGTCGCCACTGATTCACCGACCGAGAATTCGAAATCCTTATTCTTAGGTCCAAGTTATTACCACCAATTTCCGGATGATTTTCGGGGGTTTCTATGATTAGAAAAGTTCCCTGAATCGTGGCAAGAATCCTGGATTTGTATCCAGAAACGAAAAGCCCCGATTCAGAACCCCGTTTCTCGGATCTCGGAGTAATCGCCTCAGGAATCTAGCTTTCGCACAAACTTGCCGCTCGTATCCAATTTGACGTAATTATCACCACGTGGCGAGCTCCGTGACGCGATGCTGCTCGCGATTAAATACTGCCGCGGTGTTCTTTTTCAAACGCCGTTTTTCTTCCTCGATCGATAGACCGCGTTCGATACAACGGTGATAAATCGAAAGCGAAGCGTTTACCCCCGTTCCAATGGAACGCAAGCCGTGCTTTCACTACTTTCGTTTCGTTCCTTTATTTTATCCAATTATAACGACACGCCGACGCTTGATCAAATATTACGAAACCCGATCCAATTTGGAGGAGATGGACGAGACAAAAAAGACGCAGGGATCAGGGGACCGAGTAGAGGGATGGGGGGTTTTGAGTGCGAACAAGCGAATTTTTGAAACGTTTTTTGACTAATAGGCGGGGGGGTGCGCGGGCGACGTGCCAATTCGTCGCTCGGTTTTGAACCGTGTAACGTCGAACGACGTCGTTGAACGGGGCCGCGTTGTTGCCCCGGCAGGCATTCGGAGCTCGGAACCGCAGCGTTTGGTAAATTTGGCCACCCAGAGGTAAAGCAACGGTAATAAATGAGCGGCGAGCGCGCTGCCAGCGTGCCCGCTCCAGGTCCAATTTCCCAGGAGGGTGTACCGGGCAAAACCGCAGCCTAAAAACAATATCCTACTGGTACGGGCCAGTGACAGTGGCCGATAGGTGGCTATACCGCGGCGATAACTTATCGTCGTCCATCTAACATCCGAAAAGGTAATAAGTTTCGCGACGGGGAGAGAGGCAAAAAACGTTCGCCGAGATTTCGGAGATCGACGGAGATGGTCCGCTTCGTTGGCCGCTTCGTTCGTCCATCCAAAGAAACAACNCTCTCGTCCCCCCCTCCTTCCTGGTCGTCGTAGCGCCCCTCATCCTCCGACGAACAAAGAAGTTTGGCGGTAAATTTCATCCGAGAGATTGCGCGCTATCTCTTTCGCGAAAGGGGAGGAGCAGAAGCGGATCGAATCGATCGAGTCTTAGAGAAGAAAGAGAAGCGGGAAGCTCGGCCACGGGAACGGAGTGGAACAATCGTAGAAATTATTATTCGATCGTGGAAAAAAATCTCTCGAGTTTTATTCCAGTTGCGCTTGTATCTCGGCGAGCTCT
>NW_006263542.1:243501-244293 GCF_000469605.1 Apis dorsata | reverse complement strand
CCCCGAAAAATCGAGGGGAGAGACGCAGCAACTGGAGTTGTGTTCCTCGTCGCGACATTCGGGATTGTATGTGGTAATCGAGCGTTTCAAAGAAGCGAGGCCGACACGGAGTTGGACGAAAGTGGGGAAGAGAGAAGAGGAAAGAGAGGAGAGTAAAAAGAGAAAGCATTGGAAGGGCGTAGGTCGGAGGAGCACGGTGAATTCTGGAGGGTTTGTCGATTTACTACTCGAAGATAGATAGTTTACTCCAAGTCTGAGCACGAAATGATTTCAGAGCTACGGGTGCGGCAAGCACTTGCCTCCTCTATCTATTTCGACCCGTGTTTTCCTCTTTCCTCTCCCGTTTCTTCTCACTCTCTCTCTCTCTCTCTCTCTCTCACCTCATGGAAGGCAACGTTCCATCTCCGTGGCCTTCTCCCGGCCTCTCTTTCCTCTCAAGGCAGTCGAGTTTCACGGCCAAAGAGGCGCTGCGGACATTGGGTTGTATTTCATAAAGTGAGAAGCCAAGTTGAGGCCGGGCTCGGGAAGTTGGTCCGAGGTTTCGAGCCCGAGACGCGCGTTTTAATACAAGTTTTCCATTCGAACCATTCGAGGGGACCCCGCTTTTCTCTTTCTCCGCGTTTAGTTTATTAACCGGTGAGGAGAGGCCGGCGCCAGGCGCCTAAACCGTGGGGGCGGCTTTCGCGCCACTCACTCGTCCACGTCTCGCAAAAACGCCGTTGAAACCGAGTCCGTGTAGCAAGAAGACGTTATGTGACACGCTCGTGAAAGTGTTATTTATGACTGCGCCGC
>NW_006263542.1:239522-243343 GCF_000469605.1 Apis dorsata | reverse complement strand
GCGCGACACGATGCACGTGGTTGCGCGCGGATCGCGAACCGACAAAAATTCCTGCCACCAACGCCGACACCGTAATGAACCGGCGTGGCGAATAACGTCGGCGAGGGATCACGCTTGTTATATCGCGCGCCACCGGCTACCGCCCCATTGCGATTCCTAACGACACGACAGCGTTCGAGCGAAAATTAATTTCGTCTCCATATATATTCAGATCGAAACGCTCCAAACGCCCTTCGATTCTTCGGGTAGAATACTTTCATATTTTCGAAGGAGATACGAGGATTAAAAAAGGTGGCATCAAGAGAAGTGTTGCACGGGTGAAATATAAATGTAGGAAAATATTACGCGTCGTGGATTCTCTTTCCTTCGATATTTTTCTTTCTATCGAGCGCTATCCGCGGATTCTTAATTTGCGGAACATTTTAAAATTGAATCGCAGCTAGAAAATTGATATTAAATTTCTCCACGTGCATCGCAATCAATGTTCAGCCGTTTGAATTACGTTAATTTTTCTCTTCAAACGAACTCATCGGTGCACAAAGAGCGTCCTGGAAAAAAGTATGTCCTCCCTTTTCTGGACTGATCGAATCACGGAGGGAGGGGCAGCAACCGGGTTGCACGATATAATGAATCGGTCTTTAAAAAAAGAAAAAAAGAAAGAAAGAAAGATTCCGTGTAAAACGATCCTCAACCTAGTCCTCTTCGTCTACTAGTCCGTTCCACCGGTGTGCAATGAAAGGAGGAGAGGAGAAGGAGCATTAACAAGCTTGAACCGCCGAACTTTAATATGCAGCGAAAAAGCTGAATTTCCGGAGCCTCTGGGGTATACACGCGAAAAATGAAGATCGTCGAGCTACAGGAAGATCCTTCCCTCTCTTAGGAGAGATCCTCCATGGGAAACATCGCGAAACATTTGCCGAGATTGTAATTTCAGGGTAACTCCGTGAGCGCAGCGGGTAACGACCGACTATTCATTACGTGTGAATGTACGTGCGTAAGCACACGAGTACGTTCGAGCGGGCAAAAACTCGCCCTATAATTATCTCGCGATGTCTTGGTAATGAAAAATTATCTCTAATCATTATTTGTAAGCGGCTTAGAGACCGCTTTCGCGCCATTGCGAGAATTTTCCGCGCCTCCCTCTTCGGCCATCGTTTTGCCACGTTTTCTTAATCTCTCGCGCGTTTCCTCCTCCCTCTCCTTCTATCTTTTTCCTGAGACGAAACAAGAATTATAATCGAACGTTTCTGAAAACGTATCCCCTCTATCTCTCTCTTTCTCTCTCGCTTTCCTTCTTTCGTCCTCTCGCTATCTGATCTCGCGCGCATAATTAAGGCGCGTAATTTCTCGAACTTAGAAAGAAATTGCTACAAGTTGCTCGCGGTTCAACTTCTTTTCTTCTTGAACTGGTTCGATTCAAGATCGCGGTTGGCGAGGCGGAGAGGAAGTTTAGGGGAATTTTTCGACCTTCGCACGGAAACCTGGAGGAAACCTGTTCTTATTTTGCGTTTACGCGGCTGGCCTCGCCGAGTTCCAGTTGTCTTCCCTTCTCGCCATCTCGCCTCTCGCGTTACTCTCGCCGTAATCGCGTTTTCTGGTGGATGGAATCGTTACCCGCTCGTATCGAGTCGAGATGCGAAAGATGTTTAAATGAAAATCAACGTGAAATCGTGGCGATGAAAATAAGAAACAACAGGAGGATAGTTGGAGATCGAATTCGCGTGGCCGGTAACAAGAGACTAAGAGATTCTCGATATCCCATTCTGATCGATGAGGGAACGATTCACAATCCTATCAGCGAGTAAGCTCGTTTTACTGAAAATCGAGATTTTTCCGGATCCTCTTTCCTTCCTCGTTTCCTTCCACTGCTCCTATCCGTATTAGTACTCCCTGGCAATCTTTTCCTCCGGGCCAGGAAGGTATAATATCCCCCATAAGTTGACCAATCGTATCGTTCTTCCCGGGATTATCCACCGAGGTTAGGATTTTTCATTAAAGAATGATATCCTACACGCGAAGGGCCAATCAGTGATTGCCAGCGGCCACTTGCCTTTCGATTCCCTTTCAATCACGGATATATCAAAGTAAGAAGATTTCAAGATGGATTAACAACTATTAACAACTATTTTTCTCCTGCTACTTTTGTGTAACTCATACCTTTCGTAAATTCTCAGTTCGTTTTTAAAATATTCTTCATAATATTCTTTCCTTCTCTCATATAATCGAATCAATCTGTTTCTCGATGCACGTTTCGTGTTTCACGTTTTACGTTCGAAGAAATTACTAAGGACAAAGTAAGCGGACCTTGCAAATGCAAATTCAATGTCAGGATCGCGTCACACTAGTTGCAACTAATTTCCAAACTCACTGATATCTCCTGGATTTATGAAAAAATTACAACCCTCGAGTGGCCGATTCGACTCGGGATACACTACTCCCTCATTTTTCTCCCCGACCTACCCCTCCCGACATTCGCCTAATATTTCATCCCCGAAAGTCACTCTCTCGAATGTCTATTAACGCAGCGTCGTCGTAAATTTATATATCTTTTATTTCGACGGTAATAATCGTGCATCACGTTGAACATGCGCGACGAGAAAAAAACAGTTGTCGCGATCTCGCACTCTTTTTTTTTTTTCCCCTTTCCACTCACATTCCATCGAATAAAACAACTATTCCCATCCAGGCACGCGAGTATTTAATAAATTCGACCGACACGTTATCGCGATATACATCTTTTCCCTATACCCGCGTTTTAAAACGCGTTGCGTTAATTTATCTAGTTTTCGTTTGCCCGACGATTCATTAAATCCAATCTCCCGAGAGATTAACATCTCGTTTCTCAATCTTCGTAATTATCCGATCCAATTATCGCGTTAATTGGAGACGGTAAACGGTTCGCGCACACCTTGACGCGTGACTATCGGTATCCGTAATTCAACCAATACGATTTCCCTATTCGCGCGATTATGTCTCAATTCCGTATAATATTCCATTCCATCGGTGCTAATGGACTCCATCCCTGCACAAACGCGCAAGACTTAAATACGTTTTTGTTCCCTCGTCACAGTTTGTTCATCTGACTAATGACTACTACCCGACTATCGGTATAGCGCGTTTATAAATCAGAGGCAAGAGGCATTTCCCCGTGAAACGTTTAATTTTCTTCGGGACGGGAAGCGTTTGCCGAGGAAATCGTACAAAAAAAGGACGAACTTCCGTACCTTCGTTTCTACATTTTCATTTCTACCCTTTTCATTTTCACGATTCCAGCCCGGAGACACAGAGAGGGGGAGAGAGAGAGAGAGGGAGGGAGAAAACTTCACGGTCGGTGGAAACCGTCCGACGCGGTAAAAATTCTACGTGGACGAGGGGGAAGAGAAATATGGCAGGTATTAATACGGCGGCAGGAGGGAAATGTGGAACACCGAGTTTCGTTTAAAAACCGGAGCAGAGAGGCGATGCCGGATTAAATGCTCGGCCCCCGCGGATTTATCGTCGAACATTATCGCGCGGATCCGCTCGCGATCAGGTTGTGTGTACCAGGCCATTATCGTGGAAACTTCTTATCAACCGTTCCCGTTTCTTTTCATCCGGTCGCCGCTTCACCGCCGCGAGAAAAAGCTCGGCGGGACGGAAGGGAGTGGGGTGGGGTAAAAAAGGCGACGGAGGAAGGACGCGAGCCATAAATAAGCATCGGGGGAGGGGGAGGAAAAAGCGTAATCCCTTATCGTTTGTGTATTCTAGAAAGGCGTCTAACAATAAAGGAAAAGTTTCTTCTCGTTCTCCGTTTCCGACCATCCCCCGATCTCCCCATCTCT
>NW_006263542.1:239080-239516 GCF_000469605.1 Apis dorsata | reverse complement strand
CTCTCCCCCTCGCAAATCGTACGTCACCCCCCGAATGGAGGACGAAAAACCGGGCGCAGTCTGTCTCGCGTTCGTCGACAGGGAGGTGTACATAGGAGAGGCTAAAGGGGATGGCCAGAAGAAACGTAGAAAGATTTCGAACTGCGTACGAGAGGAGGTAGCCGTGAAACGGCTGGATATGACGAAGGGGAACAAGAAAAAGAATGATACGGGGGAAGAGAAGAAACAGCGGAGAAGAACGAGGGAAAAAGGCAAGGTTGAAATTGTGCGAGGGTATGAGGGTTAAGAAATCTTTTAAGAGATGCGACGCTTTAAGGACGTATTAAAAATGGCAGACGGTGGAGAGGCTCGAGGTACAGGCTGCAGTTTACTGTGGTATAAATTAGACTCGGTGTTCCAGCATAATCTGATATATTAACGAGTCAAACCTCGACTC
>NW_006263542.1:236046-238769 GCF_000469605.1 Apis dorsata | reverse complement strand
CTCTCTCTCTCTCTCTCTGCGCTCTCTTTGCCGCGACGAGAAGAGGAACGCGCGCCTCGTCGAGATGCGAGGAGAGGAGAGGATCCGGGCAAACGTGGCCAAGAATGAACAAGAGATGGAACGAATAGGACGAAAAGAAGGAACGAAAGGGATAAAGAGGGTAGGGATGAAGAGAGAGCGCAGTTGGGATGGGAGGGAGGGAGGGAAGCCCGCGGGACGTATCGTCGATTTTTACTTGCTTAGTATCTCGGTTATAGTCTCGCAGTTTTTACGGTCCGGCGATCTCGCCAGGGCTTAACGCCGTAATTGAAATTGTGGCCTTGCTTATCGGCCTGTCGTAACGCTGAGAAATGGATCTTTATTAGGGAGCCGGGCGCAGAAGTGGCGAGCTGAAGGGTGGCGAGAAATTTCGGGAAGGGGGGAGGAAGAAGTTCTCTGCGAGAGAAGCGAAAACGGAGATGGAAATAGGGATTAAGATAAAGAGAAGGGGGAGAGAATTTGGGAGAAACAAAATGATATCGAGCACGTTGCGTACGCGAAGGACGAGAGGGAATCGATGCCGCCTAAGACTTAAATACTTCTCTTTACAGCTCGCTCGCCTCGAGCACGGTTTAGCAACGGTTCGTGGGCGTCCCGCTCCTACGCGAAGGACACCGGAGAGAATCTTTCGAAATAAGTAAAGTGTCGTCGAAAGGAGAAAAACTATACGATCGTGGGATAATCCAAAAAAAAAAAAAAATAACGAGATCGAAACGATCGTTGAAATCGAGTTATTATTTAATAATGCGAGGCGGGTATAATTAATAGTGGCGCGTATCGTAAACAGATTGTATCGAGGCTGAAGCAATTTTTTTTTCTTTTCGAAACGGGTGGAGAACGACGATGCTCCTGGTATGAATGGTGATGAAGATTGCGTAAAAGCGTGACGCTCGCTAGTAATGAGAAAGAAGCCGCCTCATTATGATTTATTTGTCGCGGTCAATTAGAGCGGGCCCGTTCCCGGTTGCGGATCCAGTCAACGGTGGATGGAAGAAGAGGAACAAGGCGATGAAGGAATTACGTGGACTCTCGTAAAACAGCTTAACGGTCCCTCGGGAGGGTATCGAGTGCGAGTTAAGTGGGTAAAAAAATTGCTACGCCTGAACGGAGAGACGCGTTTTTCTCGACTCGCCTCTCTGATAATTCGTCGAACCACTCGTTGCTCCGACGCTTCTTGCCTTCCCCCTCTCTCTCTCTCTCTCTTTCTCTCGTGATTAACTTAAATTCTAAATCAGAGACTCTCCTCTCCGCCCGAATGAATCGCAATTGGACCCACCGGTAATTGCATTGGCACCGATATCGTAATCATAACCGTAATTATGTTCCGCCGTCGTCTTGCAATCATAATCGTAATTTTATTCGCCGATAATATCCGATATTAAATAAATAAACGCATTACAGATATAGACGATCATACGTTTGGAATAATCGCTGGTACGCGTAACGTGTTTGTCGCATATTTAACGGTCAGTTGATAATAACAATCCTGGACATTGTTACCGCGATAATCGCGGTCGACGCAAATTTCGAAATTCTGAAATTCGATGATGCGCGTTCATGTGCACGCTGTACGCGTTCATTATTCCATCATTATGAAGGGGAAAAAGAATACTTTTGTCATGGTATTGATAATTTAGCGTAAAATAATGATCCGGGCGCGCGAACGTACCCGTACCCCTTATCTACCCTTATCAGTTTCATAGATTCGTTAGCTATATCTTGTCCCTAATAATAAGTCTCGTTAATGAAGATTGATTTCGAATTCAACACCGGTAATAAACACCGATTCACCGTGCACCGCGTAATCACGGTTGACTATAAACCGGGCTATTAATTCTTATTAGAAATCGGTCAGCGTCTTCCGTCCAATCGCGAAACGTTCAATTCGATAATCACGAAATAGAGCACGAATCCGCGAGGATCACGTTTCTCACGTCTTTTAAAAGAATTTTCGAAGAACTGGCACAGATAAAATCCATTTATTACCGTTGATCCATTTATTACCATTCTCGGCTCGGTCAGAATCGGATAGCTAGTTTCGTTTGACAAAAATGACGAAGCGGGGAAGGACAGAAAGCGGCACGGAGGAGCGCGACCGAGAAGATTAAAACTAATTCAATTATCGACATCACGGGAAAAAAGGGATCTCGCTCGTAGATTAAAATCCTCGATATTAGAAGCCATCGTTCACGAAAGAAAATTCTCACAGGATCGATCGTGATGATCAAATAGGCAATCACCTACGTTACGAATCGGAGTGCGAAGTAACGTAAAGAGAGAGAGAGAAAGAGAGAGAGGAGAAAAGAGGAGAAAGTGCGTTTGAGGGGATCGCAAGTGACAGAGAGGCGATAAAATCTGTCGTTTCTATTCGATTGGAGGCGCCGCGACGGGATAACGACCGTTGCATTGTCCGTTGGTCTGATTGGTGCATTTCCGCAGGTGCAACAAGGTACGATACGAAACGTAACGAGAGCCTTTTCGACGAGCCAGTATTACTTTTATTCGGTGAACGCTCGCCAGCCTCTTACGTATGTATCGTGAGCATCGGCGAGCACCGCGTAAGCGCACGGAAATACTCGTTAACGTCACTTCTCGTCGCTGTCGTAATTCAAACCGTACCTCTCTGCGTACCTCCTTCTTCCCGTGTTCCTCTGCCTCTATCTTCGCGTCCTCGGCCGACGCAT
>NW_006263542.1:233185-235694 GCF_000469605.1 Apis dorsata | reverse complement strand
CCCGGCCCCCCTATCGTTTTGCGTGGCACAGGCGCGCGCCGGGTCCAACCAACCGATAACGAATCCGCGGCCAACCGAACCAAACATTCCACGCCATTTACATACCCTTTTTACGCCACCTGCATTTTCCAGTTATCGTATTACCCGACTCGCCAACATTGTTCGCCCCTTGTTAATCGGTTTTATCTTGGCCGCGCAAACAGAGGAACGTCCCAACAGTTTGCGTCCCACAACCGTTCAACGTTTCTACGTTTCTACGAATCCGACTATTGCGAACTTTTCCACGCTCTAATCTAATCTTCTTTCCGCTCCCCGCCCTGATTTATTTTCCCCACCAACGCGAACCAGCGAGTGTACGATCTCGAGATTAAATCGACTTAAATTTTATCTATTGGAGCAATTATTTGCGACTCTTTTCCAAGTGACGAACGGAATCCCTTTTCGAAGGTATCGAGTTCGAGGAATCAACGCGAACGAATATTAACGAGGAGAGGGAAACGGGCGGATTCACCGGTCGAGGGAACGCTCGGAGGCCTCGTATAAAGTCCTCTCGGACGAGACCGAAAATGTCCCTTTGCGTCGAGTTTACGCGCGCGCATTGAAATAAGTGCGTACTTGTCGCACGGAAATCCTCGTTAACGTCAATTCTCGTCGGCGTTGTAATTCAGGGAACGTGCCTCCGTCTTTGTCTCCCTCCTCTCCGCCTCTCTCTCTCTCTCTCTACGCCGTTCCGCACCTTCCTTTTTTCTGTCACGTACCTACGCGGGGTATATACGTCGCCCTGTCGTCCCGCGAACTTTCCAAAGGCAACTTGCTCGCGGATAATGGAAATACAAGGCAGCGCGTTTCGACGCGTTCGTTTCGAAACGAGCCGAACCGAAGGCGTATAATGCCGGCTCCCTCGACGCCGATACAAATTTAGTATTAAATGGACACGTCCCAAGTTCCATCTCGTTACAATGTTCCTATACCTTTTTTTTCTTTTTTTCTCCTCTCTCCGTCGTCCTCCTCCGAAGTAGCAACCGTGAATTCGCCAAGTACACGAACACAGGTTTCTCGCGCGACTTACTACTCGAGAATGTAAACTGAAAAACGACGAAACGAGCAAAGCGAACGTTGCCTTCGAAACGACTCGAGCTTCTTTAAAAGACCGTATACGTTGAGACAATGGCGGGAGTATTGTTGTCTCCGAGTTTTTCGGTTTCGATCGACTATTTACGGACATAAATAAAAAAAAAAAACGACACTCACGGAATGGAAACGGTTGTCATCCAGATAATTTGGATCTGGTATGAAATACTGCTATCGACGAATCGGAGGGAGGAAAGATTATAAATACGTATCGCGAAACGATTCGATCCGATTCGGCTTCTTCGCTCTATTAGCCGATTCATGCAGAGCGTGAATTCAAGTACGAGTCTCTCCTGCAGACGAGTGCAACGAGGATGATTTCGTTGCGCTTTCTGACATCGGATGAAATTTCCTCGAAGTCGATTCACCTCGAAGGAAGGATAATGGCTGTTGTTCTGGCGACGGCGGTGGCGGCCAATGTTTCGACGGGACGAATGAAAGTGGTGGTTCTTCTTGTTCCCCCTCCCTCCTCTCTTTTTTTCCTTTTTACGGGTCTCGAGTGTCAGAACGAACAAGCGGGATTTGCACGCGGACCTCCGTGCAGGTAGCAATCGGCTTATTTCCAATCGATTCGGTCCGCGGCGAGTTTCTTTCTTCCTTCTCCCTCTCTTTCCCTCCTTGAACCGCTCGCCTCTGTACCTGCTCTCCTCATCCTCTTCATTCACGTGCCTTCATCTACCGATTCTTCCTTTTCTTTTCTCTTCTTCTTTTTTTTTTTTTTCTTTCTTTCCAATATTCCTCGCGTTATAGCCCTTCTTCGCGGTATGCCCTTCTTTATTTCCATCCCTTCCTTCTTCCCCTCCCATCCCTTCTTCGAAATCACGTCCGAAACGATGCGTTTTAAGGGTATCCTGGAGGAGATCTGGTTGTGCTGGCAGAATCTTTGATCATAGACGGGAGAAATGTATCGAGAGCGGGACGACCGAGTAGATTAATTCGATGGCGCCGGCAAGTTTAGCGGAGCGGGACGCCGTGTCTGATCATGGACGACTAATTCCCCTTTCAACGGCGTTAAACGTATTTGTACTCCGCGTACATCGTATATACTACACGTATACGCTCCACGCGCTTATTTCCAAAACGTGTTCGTCGATCAAATCAATCCTCTCTGTCCAATTCCTAATTAATTTCGTCCAATCTCGACTATTCTCTTTCGATAACATCGGGGTACGAAGAAGAAGGAGAAGAGAAGAGAAGAAAAGGAAAAAGAAAAACGTACGTAGAAAATGGCGCCGTTAGAGAGATACGATATTCCAGAAAATATCCAACGTCTATATCCTAATTTTCTTTCTACGGATCAACGGCCGGGGGGCAGTTTGCCTACGTGGCTGAACGAAGGGAAGAGCCGGGCCCTTTTCCAACTCTTGGCAAGAAAGAA
>NW_006263542.1:231708-232766 GCF_000469605.1 Apis dorsata | reverse complement strand
CGCGGAGAGGAAAAGCCGACGGGCGGAGATTGCGCCACGATATATATATATATATATATTTGTACGCCTTAATTGGACGTGAACGAGATCGTGCGGTGAAATTTAGCGTGGGGATAGGGTTTGCGTGGCCGAGCGCTACTATCCCCGAGGACCTATTAGTATCCGATTAGAAGAAGGGGCGAAATGGGGTCAACGCGTATAGGACGACGTTCGCGAGCCTCTTCTACAAACGTTTTCCTCGTATCAAGATAAGGAGAAATCGAGTTTCCTACCCTTGTAGCAGCGAGCCACTTACGGCGAAACGAGTGGACCCTCGAAAACGAGCGTTTCACGTAGCACACACGGACGATTCGGTACAAGCAGATAAACTCGAATGTTACGGGTATGTAAAGCGGCTCGTGAATGGAGACTCGCATGCAACGGAATTTATACCAGAGGCCAGATAAGAAGCGAATCTGAGAATATTCGCCCAAGATTTGCCGAGCCTTCGCGCGGACGTGTACGTGCATACACGCGCGAGTAGTCATGTACGTGTAGCGGTACGCCCTTCGAGTAACGATAAAATAACCGCAGCCTCCCTGGAATCGGAAAACGAATTTTATACGCGCAGAAAATTGTTCTATCTGTAAACGTTAATTTCGCTGGTCCGCGATATTCTCGGTATATCCATTCGTAGAAAAAAAAAAAAAAAAAGAAAAAAGAAACGATGAACTTCCACGAGATAAAGCTTATAACTTCTCTTACAACTTCGAAATACTTTTCAGTCGATGCCGATTCAATTCGGTATCCCGAACAGGTATATACGCTCGGTCGAACGGTCGATTCTCAACGAGAATCAGTTTCTGATAAGGGAATTTGCAAATTTTGCAAAGCGAAGCGATGTATACAGTTAAGTAATACCGGTGGACGTTTGTTCCCGCGAAGGGATGAAATTCTTATCGTCCATCATTATCGTCGAACGTCGCGGAATACGAATATGTGGATGGAGGAAGGATGGAAAGAATGGTCGGCGTAACAAAGCCGATTGGCTGGAGAAGGAGCAACGTTTTTCAACTCGG
>NW_006263542.1:224521-231117 GCF_000469605.1 Apis dorsata | reverse complement strand
GAACGCGCGGCGCGATCGCGCGCAATACACGCAGCTCGTGGGCCCCTGCGCCGCGTGTATCGCTAGAACGATCGACTACCTCTCTTACCGGTCCCCCTCTCTCGAGAGAGAGAAACGGAGAAAGTGAGTTAAGAGTGGCTCGAGGACTCGAGAAGATACAGCGATGGATTCCAGCGCGAAGGCGGTGAACCCTCTTTGAAGGTTGCATCTGTTCGTCGCACCGCGGAATTTTATTATCGGCTTTCGACGTTCCACGTCCCTCCCGTTTCCAGTATTTTGACGGAGCATCGCGCGGCGCTAAAAGAATCATCAATCGTTTCGAAGGCGCGAAAGAAATTGTTTCCAACGATTTTCGAGGCGGGGACGTTCGTTTCGCTTTCGATCGTTCGTCGTTTTCAGCGTTTAATACGAGGCGTGTAAACGCGAGCGATAAACGCGCTCGAAACAACCGATGCACCGACTTGTCCCCTGGATTGTTTGCACGTTTTTCTCTCGCGCGATACTACGATATTTCCTTCCCTTCCACCAGGCCGCGTCTCCCGGTTACACGCGTTCTGCTTACGCGTTTACCGGCCATCCCGGCCAAGGTACATCGGGAGGAACGTTAAGCCGGCTATTAAAAGCGCGATAGACCGTAATACCCGTAGTTAACCGAACGTGGCCGGCTCACTACATTTAGCAGCAATTGCGAAAGTTACGGGCATTATTATCCATCCGCTCTCGACCTGCCTTTTTCTATCGAGCGGGAACGCTGGTGCGCCGTGCTACGTTTCGCCAATAAAAGCTATTTTACTTCTTAATCCGAGATACTGCAATTTTCTGTGGCCCAGAGAAGGGGGCGGAAAGGGGGAGCTGGTCGAGGCGGAGAGAGAGAAAGAGAGAAAGAGTCGACAGAGTCTTTTTAGTGGGCGCCATTCGACACAGGCACACCATCGCGCGGCACCCAGAACCGGGGAATACCCTCCCTCCTCGGCGCGCGTTTTCCCGCATTTACTTTTAAAACTCATTTTTCCCTATTACGCTTCCCCGACGTTTTCGAAATCGAGTTTCATCGTTCGCCGATACGTACAACCGGTGGATCCTCCCCTCGACCCCGCCGAGTTTACCGCGTTATTGCAACATGCGTCCACGTTTTATTAAAATTGCGTTCACAGCGGTGCCCACCACGCTTCTCCACCTACCTCCTCGTTACCTTTCGCCTTGCGTCGAGGATCAGAACACGACGGAGGAGAACGAAACGGAAATTGGCCGTGTAATCGATCTCGGTCGCGTCCGACGGAAAATGACGAGGATCTTCGCGCTTTCGTTTCCTTCGAACGTTTCAGGTGAGGGCGCGGTTTTAGGAGGCGCGTGAAAAAGCGCGAAATTCCAAGCGCGACTTTTACACGGTGCGGAGGAAGAGAGAAGGAGAGAGAGAGGAAAAAAAGGAAATCTGCCCCTCATGCATTTTACATGAGGGAACGGTTTTGTCAATACCGTTGTTGTGATCGAAAATGGCTCCTGGAAGATACGATTTGAATAAGAGGGCCGTGGGGACGGGGTCGTCGTGTCGAACTTGAATCAGCCCGACTGTAACGAATAAATTGCTCGCATTACGAGCGTCGGCAGCGATCCGACGTTCCTATACATATGACTACGGAATAGACCAACTTTTTGCTCCCGCCGCACTTTGTACGCCGATTTATTTGAGACGTTCCCGTCACTCGACGAATCCATAATGCATACCGATTTTCGTACGATCGTAACTGAGAAAAAAATATACGGAGGGAAGATATTTCGGGGGAATTCATCTCTCAGAGCGCGCGACATCGCACTTTTATTTACACTCGATAATTGTTCGAGTCTGAGATTTTACAGGTTCCTCGTATTCGATAAATTTAATTTTCATCTATCCGTATAATTTTCAAAAATTAAAAGCTGAAGAGTTCGAAATTCCTTATCTTATTATTAGAAGTGAGATTGGTCGAGGAGTGATCTGCCTTCGAAATCGATTATTTCAATTAGAGGACCAACCGGTTGCAATTCCGTGAAAATCACGGGCAAATAGGCCGAGCAAGTGGGATTTTTCGTTTCGAAACGAGGAGAGAGAGAGAGAGCCGCTTTTACAATTGCGCTGCCCTCGTCACTGTTGCCAGCAATTATCATATATCCGATGCTTAGAAGCCGCGGCATTTAAGAGTCCCGCTCAAACGGGAGCAAGCGCAACGGGGAAAATAAGAATGCGTTTCACTTTGCACGGCCAATTACAGAACGGCTAAGAGCACCACAGGTAGCCCGCCGTTTATTCTCAGAAAGATACTTCCCCGTGTTTTGCATACCTCTCGTACCGGCAACTTTTCTTTCTTTCATCCTTCCCTATTTTAGCTTTTTAACTCTTTTTACATTTTACCTTTTCAAATGCAAATTACTACGAGCATCATTTTTTCCAGTTCTCCCGCTCGAGAGGCATATACTACTGAAGTTCTATCAACGGCACAGATACGCGCACCAATATGAGTCATACCCCTATCGAATGACACCACTGCGCCTTAGTTTGATAAATGCATGCATCGCGTTGCGAGAGAAAAGCCTTGCTCTCGATACGACGGTTATATATACATGCCGGAGAAACGTCCGATAATTGATCAAATTGCATCTCTGTATTATATCGTTCACTCATTATCATCGATAGCGGATCAAATTGAAACGATGTAATTCCCACTTATGAATATAAAATTTTGAAACACGCGTTCTATAAATATATATATGTGTGTGTTTGCACGAATGAATTTTCGAACTGCCGATATTTTTTTTGTCAGCACGAAAGCTGAAAGGAATTGTAAAAATTGAGAAGGAATACCCTTGGAAAAATGTTCGATCCATTTGCCACGGTTAACAACGACGCCACTTTTCCAGTCAATAAATTCCTCGTTGGTACGATAATATTTCCACGAGTTAATTCGGCCACGAAAACCGGGAGGGAGGGCTATATATTTTTCCCGTTTGCACGACAGAATGGCCAGGTATTTACACGACCCTGTTTGTGTTTATGAAAAGCGGAACGGACAGTCCGGGCCGCGATGCGCGCAATTTAACATCGGCTCGTCGATTAGCATGCGAAGAGTAACGCACGAGGGGAGCAACGCGTCGGGTCTGCGGTCGAGGCGTTGAATGATCGCCGCTCGAAAAACCGTGTCAGCTCGGACGTCAACGATTTTAGCATAAGAATACCGGGATCCCTCCGCCGCGGCCAAGTACGCGCTCGCCTGCCTCGTATTTGTACGCTCATTGTCCGGCCCGGATGCTAACACGGGGCACGGCCAGAAGAAAAATAGACGGCGTCGCCGGTGCCGTGAACTACGTCGTGATCGAGTGCAGTTATGACACTCCCGACGGCGCATTTGTATTCGAATAAATACGGGCGTGGGAGGTGAGAGACTGAATAATAACTGTGGATAACGTCTCGCTGTCAGGGGGGACTTGCCGGCCGGTTAAACGGCTACTTTCGTACGGCGTCTTCATTCGCGGAAAGCGTTTCACAAAGAAACTGGCCGGTAAACGCGTCGAATTCGCGTGAACGTAATCGTTCCTCCCGTGAAACCGGACGTTTCATATCATCACGCATACCGCCGATTAACTTTACACGTACGTGTAACAACTTGTTCCTCGAGTACGCTTACTTTCGCGTGTCGCTTAATCGAACGTCTTTATAAATATTTAAACGATCGATAACGCGTAACGCGTTTTCCCGTCCCGATCCGATCACGAACGTTCCCGCGCCACTATGAAAAATATACACCCGGTGTGTAAAGGTGTCGCGGCGGCCGTATATGGAAATTACCGTAAACGACGTACGCGACGATCGCCCGATTTAATATGCGAACTCCTGTCTCCTGTATAAAATGATCCGATGCCTGTATCTAACGTGCGGTAACGCGCAACCCGTCGCGCCCACTGACAGGTGAGGCTACATTCAATTTTTGTAATCGAGCCCGGGAGGCCTATCCTATCCTCTCCCACCCTTCTTTCGTTCCCTTTCCCTTTTCCTCTGATTCGGTGGCTGGATTCGGCAGCTTCGACCCCCTTTTGTGCCTGACAGTTAAACCGCAACCATTTATTCGCCCTCTTCCAGCGATTCCCAACTACACGCCACCCTTCCACGATCGCCGCGTTATTTCGTTGCAACCTTTCCTGCAAGGCTGCGCCGGTAGTGGACCGAGTCGTGCGCTTCGATAGCGGTAGATAACCGACACGAGCTGGGCACAGAGAGCGAACCACCAATTAGGAATTAGATTTCTCCTCGATGCCGGATCTCTTTATTTCCTCTCTCGCCGTTTTCTCTCTCTTTCTCTCTCTCTTTCTTTCTCTGTCTCTACGTTCCCCGCTGCGATCTCCGCGGCAATACAGAGGCTCGCCTCTATGTGTGCCTGTTTATTCGGTGCCTCTCCCTTTATTCCCGGTGCACAGGCTGCATGTGGTACGTATTTCGCGTTAATCGGAGGCAGAGGGAAAGAGAGGTTGCAGAGAGAAATAGAAAGACGCGAGCGAGCTCTAATGAACGCTGAAAATTAGCCGCTATCTATTCATCTGGTAGTTGTGCCCTGCCGCGAACGAAGTAAGAAGCGAGCGGAGGAGGGAAGGGAGAAAAAGAAGAGCGCGCAAGAGTCGGCAAGCTGTGCGAAAACCTGCTGCTACCCTCTAGTCCTCCTGCTATCTCCATCGGAATTTAATTCGATCTCTAACGATCGAGTCGATGAAATTGCACCGAGTTACTAATATAAAATCAATTCCGCATTAGAACGGATAATTTCGACATTAGAAAGCGAACAACGATACATAAGATATATAAAAGAAACTGAGGATTGTCGTTAAGAGTCGAACGAGTTGAGAATGTGGAAATCATCTGAATATTGGATTCATCCGCGATAAAACGACCTACAATCGGAGAAGAACGAAAATACGCTTCTTCGTCTTATGAAAAATACGAGCGACCGACAAATAGAAATATGACAAAGAACCGGTGGGTTAGAAAGAGGGGAGAGAAGAGACCGGTTTCTGTCGAGAGATAACAATTTTACTAGAGGTAAAACTGCGTATATGAGATGATATAAAACATCGCTTTTAAGATGACGGTTCGGCACGCTCGATAGAAAAGGGCGAAACTAAAAACGGAATGTCGTTCGGCGACATAACTCTAGGAAAATTTGTTGCAAGAATATTTTTACGTTTCAATTTCTCGTTCCTCTCGCGATAAAAAAATAACCTCCCTTGTTCATCATCTGCTCGTATAAGAAAATTATTATTATTGTATTTATTGGGGAGAAAACGTTCGTATTTGCTATAGACTTTTCTAAATTGTTCCATGCGATTTCGATCGATTGTTTATCGGGCAATTAACGATGATTAAACCGATAAAATAATTAATATCCAGAGTACAGCGAACGATTCCCGCGCATCTCTTTTTCACCGGCTAAAGCCCAAAACTGTTGGCCCGGAATTAAATTTCTGTCTATTGTTTTTGCGACAATAATGTTTATTCAGTACCGTGAAATTTGCCATACGCGTTTAATTGAAACAAAGACACAAAGCCGCCGTTTCTTTCCATTCGCGGAGCATGGAATCTACACGATAGAACGTGTAGATTCCATTATCGCAGGAGCAGGAACTCATAACGTGGCCAGAGCATATGCTACTGAGTCGGTCAATCGGAATTTCTCATGGATTACGCTTTACACGGATCCAATCCTCTATCTATCAATTCTGTCTACCTAATTAAACGGAACTAATACTGGTATGTAGTCTTTGAAAACGCCTATAACGAACGTTTCCCAAGCCTGCCGCATCTACTGCACGTACAAGAATTAATTCGCGCATCCGTCGAACAAAATGGATTGAATCATAACCAAGAAACTTATAAAACCAACCAATAATGGTTTTTCGTTCCACGTCTGAATCCGATTCATCTTAACTCATCCTCAACTAATTTCCTCCTATTCGTTCGTGAATCATTTTATTGGTCAAACAAAAAATTGTAATTCGATTCGTTGTTTGTTTTTCGCGAGCGAAAGAACTGTATCATCTATACGCATAGAACGCACTTGCACATTTATTAATGAAGTAGAAGCAGACGCGTTCGTCTGCCGGCTATTATAAGGCCGAACGTTTGACATTAGCTTTATTAAATAAAATCGCATCAAGAGGATCGTATACAACGGGGTTAATTGAATGATTGGTCCTGATACACCCGGGTCAGGTCGCATCGCGTTTTCCTACCGCGTGTATTGCCCTCGTGTCTATTCGAACATGTGTGGAGGATTCGATATATATATATGTGTGTGTGTGTGTACAGAGCCACCACGATAGGTCCTCTGTCTCTATTCACGCTTACGTAACCGCGCATACGCCGAGGGCACACATTCATTCATGCAACGTAAAATACTTGGGTGTATTTCGTTTGACGTAGTTTGCACATTAGTAATGCAAATTCCACGCTATTTCACCTTGCGCCGAGGTCTGGCCTGGCAATCCATGGATTTTCAGAGATAGCACTCGACCACCGACCTTTTTGGTAAGCACGAAAAGGGATGGAAATTTGGTAGCATCAAGGGCCGCGTTAA